>NC_060167.1:35535826-35566355 GCF_021292245.1 Micropterus dolomieu
ATTTTTTTACATTTTAGACAGAGGGTGGATGGTTTGAAAAAGGTATCAAGGAAGCCATTTACACCCGGGTTGAATAGCTGTTGCTAACAGGGGAGGGGTCTGCTACACCAATTATCCTCCACTTATAAAGCCATCATTTCATCACTTCCCAGGAAACTAAACCAACATTCACTTTTGGCCTCAGGTGAGGATACCAGCGATGGTCGTTTAGACTTGGCCTTGGGTGCCTCGAACAACAATAACGACTCTTGTTACAACAGCCAGGAGCACTAAGGAACAAGTGGTATCAATCATCTTGACAACGACCCCACAGAGGTTAAATAGCTGAGTTTCCCTACCAGTCAGTCAGAACTGAAGAACTCTCTTGAATGAGGGACAAAACATCTTTGAGTATCTCCAATCAAGTCCAGTTGCCCTTGACTTCAACCTTCCTTGGATAGCTATGACCTGGATGACTGAGAACCTTCACAGACATTGTAAGGTGAAGTTTCACTGTTTGAGTTAAAATTGTCTGAACTTTGAACTATAAGGCCAGGGGTTTTCAAAGTCGGAGACTGCGGGCCTTTCCTCAGACAAAGCTTGGGGAATGCCCCCCACCACCACCACCACATCTTTAGTTCACTTGGTAAGTTTCGCTCAATTCCTGGATGCCTCTGGGATCATGATTATATTATCTGATCCCATAGACACTCAACATGTGAGCCAAGATAGCCTAATATTGCTGTTTGACATAACTTCTGACTACACCAAATAGTTTTAGAAAATGAGGGACCTAAGGCATTTATTAGTTTCTTGACTGATGGGGGGGGGGAAACAGTTCCCAAAAACTACTGTATCTCTGAACTCTCGCACATATAGGCTCTTATATGTGATCTCCTTTTAATAACTAAGGCAATAAGTAATGTAATATTGTTTCACTTCCATTCACCGAGCCTCCCCTGAAACTGTTTTGATCCCCCATGGGTAGGCCCGCCTCACACTTTGAAAACCCCTAACAGTGACAATTAGTTTCAGATTTTGTGTGTTCGTCTATGTATTGTTTTGAGTTTCAAACATCCAAAGTGAGCTACAATCCCAGTAAGTTCAGTCAGTACCGAACCAAAAAATGGAAACAAGGAATGATTTTCCTGTGTTTTCCAGTTCATATCTGTGGAGCAACAGTTCTTTTGAAATCTGAGCTGTGGTGGTGCTTCAGACCACTGTAGATTCCTCCTGTTGTTCTTTCAGAGGCACACACCAAATTCCACACTGTCCTGTCATTATCAGCTGATGGGATATTTGGTGTTAATATAAGACTAAACAAGCTAACTGATTTCTACACAGCCGTGTGTTTTGTTGAGTCCATCTCAAGTGGACTCCCTAATGAAATGGCTGCAATCAACAAGATGGTTGTCATGGCGATGGGGCAGCGACAGGTTTTTGTGGGCTCCCTTGTCCCTCCCTTTTCTGTCAGCAGGACACAAGACTCCCGGTGGGACAGACTAGGAGAGGGAGAGCACTGCTGGAACTGGAGATTGTCCGTATTATTATTATGATTATTTTATGTTTTGTTTTATTTCACAGAGGATGTCTTCTAAGAAATGAATCGGCACAGTCTGACTGAAATGTACACATAACAGGAGAGAAGCAATGGGTAGGTTATTTGTAAAATTGTAAATTTTCCATTGTAAAGCAGTCATTTCAGGATGTTACCCTGCAAAGTATTTCTTCTTACCCGAATGTGAAGTGAGTTGAGTGACAGATCTATGAAATGCATCTGGTTCCCCTGTAGGCCCGACTAGTGTGACCTGTTTAAACTCACTGAAGTGGTTTTATGTCAAATCAGTCAATCAAATGAGCAAAGAAAACTAAACTGTCAGATGGACTGTATCTGCCGTCAGTAAGGAAGTGTTCTTATCTTCAGTTTTTCACATATGAATGAAAGACAGAGGGATTTTTTATCTAAGCAGCTTTAATTTTTTGTATTTCGCTGTGCCTCGTTTGCATTTCTGTCAATAGATATTGCATATGAAAGACTCAGGTTAATGTGAGGAGCAGCTGCAGAGCAGTCAGAGTGATGAATGTGTGTCATTCATTTTGAAAGTACCTACAAAATGATACTGTAAACTAAGAGACATACTTTATTTAATTTATTTGTCAAGGACCGTGCACAATATTGAACATTAATGTTGCTATTTTATGGATTACTTCAAGCTTATTAAATCGATCAGTAAATACTAGATTACCCATGTGTGTTTATGCTTAGAAGATTAGCATAGATGTTCATGTTGGCTACATCTGTTGTTGTTCTAACCTCACCAGCAAGATACAAAGAATAAATTCATTAAGTTTAAACTCTGATCAGTCTTACACACAGTTCACATTATTACCATAGACTGTAGAAAAATATGGCTCTATTGCTGTGGTAACATTACCTAAACTGAATAAAAGAACAGATCTACCTAATTTAACAGTTTGTAATTGGTCAGCTTTTGACACGGCTTCTGTTGAGAGCCGAAGACTCCTTAAGAACAACACACCAGATGAAGATGTAGTACTTCATAAAGTTAGACAGGGACCACCGGACACTCCTCTGGCATCTTCTCCTAGTGTCCATGGCACAGTTGTGAACTGGATCATTCTTGTGTGTATGATTGCTGTTGTCAGTGCATACTCCGTTGGATTTGGACCAAGTTTGTATATTCACTCAAAATTGGTCTTTTTAAATTTAGATGTCACAGTTTTTATTCCAAATTGTTCATTTAAAGCTACACAAGGCATGATTTATTTATTTATTTTTTAAACAACAGTACCCTTACACAGAATTTTTTAAAACTTCTTTATATACATGTTGTGTAACTATGACAACCAGAGGCCGAAGAAAACCGAGGCCGAGAAAACATAGCAAAAAAGTATGTAAATGTAAAAACCTATACAGTCTACGGGCAAAACACACGATAAAAATGGAATTTAACAAAGTGGCGCTGTCCTTAACGTCCCTCTGGAGTGCCGCAGCACCCATTTTGGAAACCACTGCTCAAACATTTGTGACATCATCCGTAGCTTCCTGTAGGCACAGTGTATTTGAAGATTACTTGCTGCTTACACAGAGAGGTAAATGGAGCCTGAAATTCCTGAAGAAAGGACCTTAGTTTCATAAACCTTTGTAAAAACAAGCTCCTTGGATTCCTTTTTTTGAATGGATATTTATGGAGTCTGCAATAGTGGTAATGCATCATAATGCAACTTTTCCCTGGCTTTAGCCCTAATGGTGGATTTAACACAGCAAAGTCTTAAACTCTAAGAGGTTGAAACATTAACATGAAAATTCAGACATTCACCATAGAGGATACGTTGGTGTGTAAATGTATGTCTTTTGTTCAGAGTGCTCTTTTCAAAAGGTAAACCATCTGATTGTTTCCTTCCTCCTAGGTAGCCCGATCCCCCTGTTGGCCAGTGTGGTGTCCACTCTGGGTGGCCTGGTCTTTGGTTACGAGTTGGGCATCATCTCAGGTGCTTTGCTGCAGCTGAAGGCAGAGTTCAGACTCTCATGTGTCCAGCAGGAAGCTCTGGTCAGCTCTTTGTTAATAGGAGCTCTGCTGGCCTCCATCATGGGCGGCTGCTTGATCGACTACCACGGCCGCAGGAACTCCATCCTCCTCAGCAATGCCCTGATACTGACCGGCAGCCTTGTCCTGCTCATCAGCTCCTACTCTGCGCTGGTGGTGGGCAGGATCACAGTGGGCTTCGCCATGTGTATATCTTCCATGTCCTGCTGCATCTTTGTGTCTGAGATGGTTACTCCTGGCCGCAGGGGCTTCCTGGTAACACTGTACGAAGCTGGGATCACTGTGGGTATCCTGGCAGCCTATGCCATGAACTACATCCTGTCTGACTCTAAAAGAGGGTGGAAGTGGATGTTTGGATTAGCCATTGTACCGACTTTGATTCAGCTGGTCTCTATCTGGTTTCTTCCGTCCAGCACTAAGGGCTCTTTACAGCAGAGAGATTGCTTTCCAACTGAAAGAGACCTCACGAGCGCCATTGAAAACCTGGAAGCAGATGACTCAAAAGCCAGCTCCAGCCTGGAAAACAAGAAGGTTCAGTACAACAGCATGTACCTGTTCCAGCGTAAAGACAACATGAGGACTCGGACTGTCATTGGCCTCGGACTGGTGCTCTTTCAGCAGTTCACAGGCCAGCCGAATGTTCTCCTCTACGCCTCCACCATCTTCCACTCGGTGGGGTTTCATAGCAATGCCTCGGCAGTGCTGGCGTCTGTGGGCTTGGGGTTAGTCAAAGTGATTGCTACTCTGACCTCCATGGTGTTTTCAGACAGGGTGGGCAGGAGGCCTCTGCTCATCAGTGGATGCTCCGTTATGGAACTGGGTCTGATAACCATTGGACTCCTCAGTGGACATTCGTTGGTGAATGCTAAGAGGCCGTGTAATTCTGAGGACTTTAGTGTTAACAGAACAGATCTACCTAATTTAACAGTTTGTAATTGGTCAGCTTTTGACACGGCTTCTGTTGAGAGCCGAAGACTCCTTAAGAACAACACACCAGATGAAGATGTAGTACTTCATAAAGTTAGACAGGGACCACCGGACACTCCTCTGGCATCTTCTCCTAGCGTCCATGGCACAGTTGTGAACTGGATCATTCTTGTGTGTATGATGGCTGTTGTCAGTGCATACTCCGTTGGATTTGGACCAAGTTTGTATATTCACTCAAAATTGGTCTTTTTTAAGTTTAGATTTAACAGTTTTTTTATTCCAAATTCTGTATTTAAAGCTACATAAGGCACAATTTATTAAAATACAACCATGCTATCAGCCTAAATTAATAAGCACGTTGGGGCTGCCCGCAAGCAAAAATGCCTGATGTAGCTTTGCTCTGTTTTAAATAACATTGTCCAACGCAGAACCTCACCTTTTCTAGTGGGTAATAAGAGTAGGGAAATTAAGCTTGTTTTTTGTCTTTGATCAGTGACCTGGCTTCTCCTGAGTGAAATATTTCCAGCTGCTATCAGAGGAAGGGCATTCGCATTCACCAGCTGCTTCAACTGGGCTGCCAACCTGTTGGTCACATTCACTTTCTTGAATTTTATTGGTGAGTTCCCATGCACCCACGGCAGACCATTTTCACTAGTCACAGTAGGAATAGTGCTGGTGTAACTAATAGCCTAACATTAATGGTGGTTCTGTTCCATTAATATTTCCCAATAAGCCAGTTAGTCCACAGTAATACTACCAGTACCCTGGAACCAGGAAAAGCTACATGGAATGCAGCCAGTGACGAAAAAAGTGCTTTTCATTGATTGACAACTCAAAATATTTACCATGTAAAAGTCCTCTACATGAGTCTGACTATCTTGATATATTGTTAGATCAATATATAAATTTATATATATACATATACCAAATCCTGAGAAAAATATCTGGCTCTTTAGCTGCTATGTGCTCCAATTTGTTGCCGGCTGGAAACCACTGCCTGCTTCTGAAATGAGCTTGAGGAGAGCCGTGAGGCTGAACCCAAAAACTCAGGTTGATGCTAAAACACTGTAAAGGTGAGGGGAACTGCAGAGTTGGGTGAGAATTCTCTGCAGGTTTGTCAGTATATGAGCAACTCACATACACATAATCGTGATCCATTGATGAAGCAGTGCAAATGAGTTGAGAGTCCATTTTTAAAATTCACTTTACTTAAGTAATTATATCATTTTTGATAAATTTATTAACGTATATTGATTGAGTAATTAAGAAAATACATTAAGTTAATTTAAATTCACCAATATATCTCGATATTTGCCATTTGGAAGACCATAATTTAAGGCCCTGCACAAAGGTGTTTAGCCTAGCCAGGTAAAAGTTGGGTGGAGCTGTGTTGGGCATTATGTGAAGGCACCACACTCACTGTCGTATCAGACCTTTTTTTAACTTGTGACATTTGTCAAACACGGGCGTAACCAATGTCCCTGATAATGGCTGCACTCCCACCAGGTGTTGCAGTTCCTGAGGCCTGGCATTGGGTATGTTAGCTTACTGAGACGCTTCAATGAAATAGAACCATAAATTTCACAATGCCTGCTGAGATAAAGATTTATCTGTCCTACCTAACCAAACTAACAGGGGGGCGAGACATGTCATTGTCATATTGTATTGCTGCTTAATAGTACATTTGTACTAAGTGTGAAAATATTAATAAACATGACATTTCTAACTATTAGAGTGATCTTAAAATAAAATTCAGGCCATAAAAGAACTATGCCCAGTAACTTTGTAGATACTGGTTAATTGATTAATTTAGTTTAAAAAATGATAGCAGGCAGAGAGTCAACAGTGTTTTTAAATCAACAGATGCAATTGGTCTGTCGGGGATGTTTCTTTTGTATGGGATGAGTGCTGTGGCAGCTGGTGTTTTCTTCTACTTCATATTACCAGAGACCAAAGGGAAGACTCTGGAGGAGATAGACGAGGAGCTGTGTTTCAGCAGGTAGGACCCATTCGCTATTTGACTGATGAAATGCAGTCAAATAGACACATGTCATGTCAGATGAGGCATGTTGAAGCACTTATGTGTTGTTCCTTTGCCTTGTTTTGCAGGTTGTACCACAGTAAGGAGTGTTGTGGCATCATCAGACGGAGAAACATTTCCCCACAATACCAGAGAGTGCACTGTCAAGTTACCACCTCAGGGTGATGCACCTGATTTTACAGTAACGCTTAAGATTACAATAGATTCTGATGTGTACAGCAAAATTACTCTGCCGTTACAATGTGATATTTTGTACTAACAAGTGTCTAACAGTGTAAATTTGCTGTCCCCTCAAAATAACACATCACACAGCCATTACTGTCTAAACCGCTGGCAACAAAAGTGAGGACACCCCTAAGTGAAAATGTCCAAATGGGCCTAAAGTGTCAATATTTTTTGTGGCTACCATTATTTTCCTGCAGTGCCTTGACCCTCTTGGGCATGGAGTTCACCAGAGCTTCACTTCTTGCGCCCCTCCATGAGGACGTCACAGAGCTGGTGGATGTTAGAGACCTTGCGCTCCTCCACCTTCCGTTTGAGGACGCCCCACAGACGCTCAATAGGGTTTAGGTCTGGAGACATGCTTGTCCATCACCTTTACCCTCAGCTTCTTCTTCAGCTAGCGAGGCAGAGGTCGTCTTGGAGGTGCGTTTGGGATCGTTCTTCTTTGGTCGAGCATGGCGAGGCCTGTTCTGAGTGGAACCTGCCCTGTTGAGCTGCTGCTCAACTTCAGGGTCTTGGCAACCTTCTGATAGCCTAGGCCATCTTTATGTAGAGCAACAATTCTTTTTTTTTCAGATCCTCAGAGAGTTCTTTGCCATGAGGTGCCGTGTTGAACTTCCAGTGAGCAGTAGGAGGGAGTGTGAGAGCGATAACACCAAATGTAACGCACCTGCTCCCCATTCACACCTGAGACCTTGTAACACTAACGAGTCACATGACACCGGGGAGGGAAAATGGCTAAATGGGCCCAATTTGGACATTTTCACTTATGGGTGTACTCACTTTTGTTGCCAGTGTTTTAGACATTAATGGCTCTCTGAAGATATAATCAAATATTTAATATAACAATGTGAGGAGTGTACTCACTTTTGTGAGATACTGTATATGTAGGTACTGGGGAACAATATGTGAAGTTATGGAAAAAGGGGGTCATGATTCAGGATGTTACAAACTTATATTAGTCATTTTTTAAATAGTGGGTATTATTACCAGGTACATATGACCTACTGAGCACTAATCTAATAACCTGGGTATTTGGGAGGAACGTAAGAGTATTTATTGTAGTTATTTTACTACTGGGTACCTATTTAATTACTATTACAGGGTACAGTATGACCATAAAACTGAGCAAAAATCTGGGCATTTCAGGGAAGCTGAAGTGAGGACTTCTGTGTCGCTTAATAGATTCTGATGTGATGTATTTTAAACTGACCTCATTACCAACAAACAGGCAAACAACATTGTTCCTAAATAATTACCCACATGTTGACAGATTTATTAAGTGATGCAGAAGTCCCGCTGTCTTACCTGAAAACTTCCAGATTAGTGCTCAAACATCAGGTAGGATGCATACATAGAATAGGTACCCAGTAGTTTAAAAAATAACTACAGCACAAGTTCTGTGTAAGATCCTGAATCGTGACCCACTTACTTCATAACTTCACATCTTGTTCCCCAGTACCTACATTACGTAGGTTATATGTATTGGTATGCACTATACTGGTACACTGTTAGTACAAAGATTACGTCGTAATTCCCGAGTAATTTCCCTGTACATTGTGGGCTGTAATCTAAAGCAGTGGTTCTCACAGAGGGGTCTTTGAGGGGCCCAAAAAGGAGGATTATTTCATTTCAGTCAATAAGTAACAAAGACAGAATGTGTGGCTATTTTGGTCAAAGGTTTCATTGACTTTCTGTCTAAAATCCTATCAGATGGGGGACCCTGAGAATCTTCTCAAACAGCGATGGTCCACTTTGTGTCAGTTTAGGGGTCCTTGATGTGAAAAAGTTTGAGAACCGCTGACCTAAAGCGTTACTGATATTATAAACACAGCATCAGTTTACAAGTTTTTTGGCGCAATAAATGCACAGAAGAATTTACTGAAAGGACACAGTCATTCATCCTACTCTGATAATTTACTCTGTTGCACTCTACATTGAAATATGTATTACTTTTGTAAAACATAATACTAAAGTGTTTTCTGTGTGATCGTGTGTTGTGTTGCAGTCATACCAAATGCACACTTATTGGTATTCAAACATTTTTACGTGGTAGACTTTTGTTACAACTAATTACAACATTGCATTTAGTATTTAAAAAGGACCTTTTGGGTGCATTCCTTAACATTTGTGCTCGCAAATACAGTTTGCATAAGTTATCTATGGATTTGTTTACCACCTGTCTGACCACTTGACCATTCAAGTGTGTTCCTTTCACCAATAAAGTTGGTACTACTGTCATAACCAATGGGGCTTTGTCCTTTTACTAATCCAGCCTTGCTGACTTTTGGAGATTTGACTGCCAAAAACTATACACCTCTGTGCATGTTTGCATTTTCAAGTGGTATGCCATTGGTCAGCAGTAGCCTTACTTATGGTAACATTTACAGTGTTTCACAGTTATGTCATGTTGCTATCTTGAAAAGGCGGTCCATGTCAGTAATTTAACATCACAGCAAGCACTCACTAACAATGTACATTTAGCATTAGAAATAATGTATAAAGCCACACTTTAAATGCTTTTAAAGTGTGGCTGTGTTAAAATATCCATAATTTGCCGGTTGTAGCCTGGACGCAATGCTATGTGTGGTCTGTATGAACATGACGGACAAATCAGTCAGATGTACCTGATAAATAAAACACATGTTTATTTACACAAATATTCTCAAATACTAATCTTCTACATAAGGACATAAAAATATATACAGTGATGTAGGGACTCAAACTGCTCCGTTCTCAGGTCAATTTATACATGTTCTGATTTATTTGCATTTTCAGGTTCAAATGAGGAAAAAAAAAAAAAAAAAAAAAAAAAAAAAAAAAAAAAGATGCATATGTACAGCAGGGTCTAAAACCTTCAACACTTTCAAACTCTGGCACTAAAACACTGGGGAAAACTCTAGCCCTCAAGTGCTAATCAAAATTTCAACTTCAATACTTGTTGCTCAACATATTGGTCAAAGCCAGTTGGCTTTATTACTCATCACAAAGCTTTCCCATGTCACTACACTTAACAGCACTCTCCTCCCACACTAACAGTGCTTCAGTCACCTTTTCTTCTTTTTCACTAGAACGCACATTGTCAACCTGCATTACAGCAACTCCATGAGTAACTCCCACAAAACAAAACTAGGTTTGGTCAGTCTCTTCTTCCAACCGAGTAAACTTTGGTTATTTCTTGAAGTAATTCAAGGAACTGGAGAGCAGCACGTTAGAGAAATCATTTCTTTGAGAACCTGAATGAACCTTACCTGGCTTCTTGAGAGATCGTAGTACAACACTAGTCAAACCACTTGATGATGAACCTTATCCAGCAGTCCAGAACATTTCAATATAAAACAAACAACGGATGACGTGACCGGGAGTCGCATATCAAAAGAAGACTGGTGATCTGGTTTGGTAAGAAAGGCAAGACAGAACTACTCGGGCAGAGAAAGTGTTTGAGTGTCATTGTGTTCACATACACCTGGAGCACAGAACAGCACCACACACTTCCAAAATGCTGTGATCTGGAGGTTGTTTAGACTCATCTGGGGAGGTAAATTAAGTGTTCTCACCTGGTCTAGTTTTTGACGATGCTGCAGTAGTAAACTATACAGGATATGCTCCTTTTGGTCCTGATAGGCCAACATCTTTCTTTTGCCTTCTGCTGATGCACTTATGGACCACTGCCTTCACAATCCAAACTAATACACACAGGGGGGCTTGCAGAGACCCCCAGCCAGCCGTGGGTGACAGTCGCTCTCAGACGCACCACACAAACACACAACCCTTTGTATTCACTACAGCTTGTGGGAAATGAAAGGACTACCTGTATATTCAGTTACACGGAACATTCATTTCAGATGTCAGGTTAACACGTTCATTCGAGAAGAAGAAAAAAAAAGAAGAAAAAAAAAAAAAGATATTTTCTTAAGACGACGGCATCCTCCAGCCAATGGGTCGGTGAGGCGCAGTCACACTGAGTTAGGTTCGATGTGGTGATGGCTGGCAAGAGTGCACCTGTCTAGTTTCTTCCCTCTGGGCTGGGTGGTGGCGGAAATGGGAGAGACTGGAGGGAGTTGGGTGGTGGGGGGGGTCACTGCGGGGCGCCGGCAGCGGCGGGCACCGCGGTGCTCAGGGCGGTGGTGGTAGCAGACAGGACCGGCGAGCCAGTGAGAGGGCCCAGGGCAGTGGAGGCTGGCAAGGCAGAGATACCTGAGGGAGAAGTCAGATACGGTTTGAACACTAATACAACACCAGACAAACAACATGTGTGAAGAGGGTGTGGTGAACTAGTGCTGGGCTATTAATCGACTCAAACAGATATTAGTAATTAAGGCACTTGATGAATTTAGAATTTCAGGAGGTAAAACAGTTGTGTGTGTCTTCACTCCAAGCCGAAAAAGTCTTACTGCATGGCTCAACCTGGTATGTTTTGATAACATGACTGTATATACACTTTGAGTAGTAATGTGTCACAAAATAAATGCTACAGCTGGGTCTGCCCCCTGAACGTCGCAGATTAGAATAGTTTGCGGAGAATCTTTGGTTGTGAGA
The DNA here is from genome assembly GCF_021292245.1 of Micropterus dolomieu. Taxonomy (NCBI): domain Eukaryota; kingdom Metazoa; phylum Chordata; class Actinopteri; order Centrarchiformes; family Centrarchidae; genus Micropterus; species Micropterus dolomieu. Next base: position 35,547,104 of record NC_060167.1, read on the forward strand.
AATATGTAGTCGAAATATATAGCCTGCCAGCTGGAAACCTGGCAGCGATACCATCATTCCAGACACTGATATGAGCAAAGACTTCTTCTCTAAACCAAGCATGCAAACTTGTCAGTGGTAAAAAAGGTGAGGATACGCAAGCAGAGAAACGCACAGAGACCGTATAAGAGGGGTCTGGTTTTAAGCTTACAACAAGCAACAAGAGAAAGTTACCGACATGCAAGGGCGTCACCTTGTGTTGAAAAGTAGTGGGAACATACAGTGGAGGAAAAAAATAATTTGATCCCCTGCTGATTTCGTACGTTTGCCCACTGACAAAGAAATGATCAGTCTATAATTTTAGTGGTAGGTTTATTTGAACAGTGAGAGACAGAACAGAATTCTTTTTTCTAAAAATCAGAAAAACGCATGTCAAAAATGTTATAAATTGATTTGCATTTTAATGAGTGAAATAAGTATTTGACCCCTCTGCAAAACATGACTTAGTACTTGGTGGAAAAACCTCTGTTAGCAATCACAGAGGTCAGATGTTTCTTCAGGTTTGCACACATCTCAGGAGGGATGTTGTCCCACTCCTCTTAAGTCATTATGGTTTCGAGGACGACATCTAGCAACTCGATCCTTCAGCTCCCTCCACAGATTTTCTATGGGATTAAGGTCTGGAGACTGGCTTGGCCACTCCAAGACCTTAATGTGCTTCTTCTTGAGCCATTCCTTTGTTGCCTTGGCCGTGTGTTTTGAGTCATTTCCTGCTCGTTTACCCATCCACGCCCCATTTTCAGTGCCTTGGCTGAGCGAAGGAGGATCTCCCCCAGGATTTGAGGGTACACGGCCCCGTCCATCGTCCCTTTGATGCGGTGAAGTTGTCCTGTCCCCTTAGCAGAAAAACACCCCCAAAGCATCATGTTTCCACCTCCCTGATTGACAGTGGGGATGGCATTCTTGGAGTCATAGGCAGGATTCCTCCTCCTCCAAACACAGCGAGTCGAGTTGATGCCAAAGAGCTCGATTTTGGTCTCATCTGACCACACTGACAATCATTCAGCGTTTTCTTGGTGCCTATGCTTGCCGATGGTCTTGTAGCCCATTCCAGCTTTGTGTAGGTCTACAATCTTGTCCCTGACCTCCTCGGACAGCTCTTTGGTCTTGGCCATGGTGGAGAGTTTGGAATCTGATTTGATTGCTTGCTTCTGTGGACAGGTGTCTTTTATAGAGGTAACAAACGTGATTAGGAGCACTGCCTTTAAGAGTGTGCTCCTAATCTCAGCTCGTTACCTGTATAAAAGATACCTGGGAGGCAGAGGTCTTTCTGATTGAGAGGGGGTCAAATACTTATTTCACTCACTAAAATGCAAATCAATTTATAAAATGTTTGACCAGCAATTATCTGGTCTCTCACTCAAATAAACCTACCACTAAAATTATAGACTGATTTCTTTGTCAGTGGGCAAACGTACCAAATCAGCAGGGAATCAAATAATTTTTTATCGACTGTAAGGGCACAGATCTGGGGTTTGACGATACAATTAGCTCACGAGATGTTCCGATTGACCAGCTCCCCCAGTGTCAATAACATCCTGTCCTGTTGACGTTAGCCTACATTACATCCAGGTTGCTGCCACTGCGCTGAACAATTCGCTTATCATAAGGGAGCTTACTTCTGTCCGACACTGGGTTTGATGTCCGACAGTTCGGCGTGTCCAGCTGTCACTAGAAAAAAGACCCGCCCCAAGCTGCATCTGATTGGCTGTTAAGTTGAGCAATTACGAGTGATTGGTTGGCACAGCCAGTTGTAAAGTTGCAAAGCTCGTGCTAGAGAGGAGTGGACTCTGTAAATAAAATGGGTAGGCCTGTCTTAGCAACGAATCTCAGTCCACAGTACAAAATCTGTAAGAGGTCTCCTGTTTTGTTCTTAATAGGTTATTGTTTCATTAATGTGACAGTTACATTGGGATATTGTTTTGTTATTCCTAAAAACACTGCGCCTGGTTTTTGTAGTTTGGATCATCATTCGTGTTAATGACAACACCGACTTGCAGCAACTAGGAATTACACAACCACTGAGTTTTTAAACCTGCTCTAATTAAAGCCCAGTTTATACAGCAATGTGAACCACTTACTTTGAAGTGAAGACAAATACAAAAATAAGTGAGTAGATTCAAATATTTCATCAGCAATTCATCATAAAAGGAATCATCAGTCAGAATTACAAACATAAGGGATCAAAGCTTTGGTATAGAGTCTGCAGCAACAGAAACACATCATGAGAAAAAATTAAGAGTTATGTTGCCATAAATGTTTTATCTAGATTGCGGGGCAATATAAATCACTTCATGACATCTGCGTGTGGTCTCACCAGTGATCATGCTGGCTGTGCTGACAGTTGTGTTCCCACTGGGCAGGTTGGCTGATCCAGCCACACGAGACTGATCTTTCACAATGGGAACTATGGGAACAACAAACAAAGCAATCACTTATTGGTCATTGCAATTACGATTGTGATTTGATTCTTATTTAAAAAAACAACACAAAAACACTGGCTGTTTATGGGGGCTTACAGAAGTAAGGGTGTTCCATGGCCTCACGGGCAGTCAGCCGGGCCTGGTGGTCGTAGCGCAGCAGCTTGTCCAGGAAGTCCAGAGCCTCTGGGCTGACCAGGTGTTGGTTCTCACTGTGGACAAACCGTTCCCACCGCTTACGGGAGTGCCTGAAATGACAAAACACTAAATTTTTATATCAATTTACACTGTAGCATACGACACATTATGTATGCATGCAGCAGGATGAACTCCAGCTGTTGCATTTGAAATGATTTTAACCTGCTTTAGTTTTGTTTGTTTGTGCTAAGAATAGTTACAAAACAAAAACCCACATAACCAAGACATCATCATCATGTGACTGCATTAACACCACTCACCTTCCCAGAATGTCATTGAAGCGAGGTTCCAGTTCAATGTTGTACTTGTCGATGTAGTCGTAGAGGTCTTCAGTCCCGAGAACCTTGGCTATTCTCACCAACTACAGGAGTTGCAGGAGGAGGACCACAGTTTGTCAGCACTGTACGAGAGCTTAACTCTTACAGACACTAACGTACATTGAAACCAGCCAAGCCCGTTACAGAAAATACTGAGCAGTCGCCACCTTTATAAAATGCCATACATGTCAAAATTATCCTACTGGCCACTGTCGGCCAGTAGGATAATTTTTTTAGGATAATCTTGACCACTCAACCAGCCTGTTTGTTGTGTTTACCTGGTCATAGTTGTCATGGCCGTGGAAGAAGGGCTCCTTCCTGAAGATCATGCTCGCCAACATACACCCTAAGCTCCACATATCCAGACTGTAGTCATACATCTGAAACACACACACACACACACACACACAGTATTAGTCTCAAAAGGGAGCACAGACAGGTTGGAAGCAGAGAAATCAAACTCCAAGAAGTCCAGCCAGACACTGACAAATGAGCACTGGTGTATGATAAAAGGTTAGATGAGTTAATGATAGGGCTGCATGATTAATCTAATCGCAATGTCGTCATGTGTGATTACATAACCGCAAAAAGTGTGTGATTTAATAAAACAGACAAAGTGTGTGTGACTCTACAGTCTGCTCATTATCCACGCCCACACCGGGCTCTCACATGAGCCTCTACAAATAGGCCTACGTGCAATCAGAAAAATTATTTGTGAGCAGTGTGCGAGTAACTTTTAAGACAGCAACCCACCGTAACCCCCCTCCCTGCTCCGCCGCTAATCGTTCAAAACATAGTCAGACTCGCCACCGGGCACCGAGAGAAATGATGCCGCTCCGGTCGCCCTGAGATAGAGAGACAGACGTCGCTGACAGTAGCTGAGGCAGTAAGACAGACGAAAACAGGGAGAAGATAAGGAACGTTTGGCTCGATGGCCTTTTAACGTTAGCTGTATCGGTGCCTTCAAAATGTTCAACTTTTCATAACGCCGACGTTCCCGTCAGTTTCACTTTTCGTTAACTGACCAATCACAACCTTGATGGGGCAGGGCGTTAAAAAAGGTTCGCGTACTACAGCAAACTTTCAAATGTTGAACAATATTATTGTGAAATTAGTTCACAGCATTAACAAATTAGAGACCAATGTAGAGCCTTTTGCTTGTACAAGGATTTAATGAATAAAAACAACCCACAGAAATGAAACAGTGGTAACTGGATTTAATATTCAATTAGTGGTAAAACAGAATACTATTATAAGAAATTATAATGCAGTGTTTCCACTACGATTTTTCAGTCTGCACAGGACAGAGCTGCAGGCTGTGTCAGTTTAGTCTAAGTTTGTACCTGATGTTCTCAACATTGGACAGTGCCTCTGCAGTGGAAGATGTAGATTTAGGTGTCAGTGTGCCATTATTTGCTCCTTCTAGCCGCCGCCTCTGTAGAGCAACACGCCCTTGGTTCTGTTTTACTAGTTATTGTTATAAATATTGTTTAACTTTGTTCAAGTTGAGAAATACACATTTCAAAATGTCAATATTTGTGCATTTTGCTTGATAATCAAGCAAGTAGACTCATTGCACCATTTGTTCCATTATAACTAAGTCGCAATATGACTTTTTCCTCCAAACCGTGCAGCCCTAGTTAATGACACCCTTTACACCAGGCGACTGATTGTATCTGGATATGATTTTAACCTGATTACATTTACACCTGGTATTAATATACATCTCCAGTGTCCACATTGAGATCCAATCGCTCTTTCCAGCTCAATCAACCGAACCTCACATCCTCCTCTCGTTTGTGCGGACAAGCATGACCCCGTTGTCTAGCTGGCTCGCAAAATGTCACAGCGTCTGAGCGTCCAACGTTTCTTTACAAAGTCCAATGATTGTGATGTAGTTCATCAACAAGATGAAAAAAAGAGGGATTGATGGTGAAAGGCAAGCAAGTAATACTGATAACATTTATCAGCCAGTGGCAGCAGGGAGGTAAAAATCATTAGTCATTAATCCCATGTAATGCTCTGTACAGGAAAACCCTGACTCATATTGTTGAAAAACTGAAATTAAAATGACGGGTAACAAAAACTACAACAGGATTTTTACGAACCCGTCTGTCGAAATTTTGCTGCTTTCTCCACAGCAGAATCGTGTGAAACGCTACTTACCACAGATAAACGTTACATTGAATGGGCATTTCAAGCAAAAATACTTTGAAAGTCACTTAACAATTTGACCATTCTTCAAAGCCACTTACAAATAAGTGATTATATTATCTGCGATCTATCATGAATACCTTATCTGATACATATAAAAAGGTCAATAGCTTTAGGATGCACCACCTACAACTCCCTACTCTCATCTCAAACATTAAACTTTGACCATTACCTGTCATATACATTTACATTACCTGTCACACACAATCTAGTGTCTCAGATTATGTGTGACATGTAATGTAAATGTATAGGACAGGTAATCCAGACCAATGTAAAGCAAGGAGATCCTAGAAAGATCTCCACCAACACCCGTGAGATTGTTAAAAAATGCCTAATCCACCTAGAGCACCCAGCCCACAGCTGTACCTGATAGTCCACTAGGAGCTCGGGTCCTTTAAAGTAGCGGGAGGCGACTCTGACGTTGTACTCCTGTCCTGGGTGGTAAAACTCGGCCAGACCCCAGTCAATAAGGCGCAACTACAGACAAACAAATTAAGCAGTTAGCAACTACAGATAGTGCATGCATTAGTGTTCAACACTGAAAAGCAAACAGACATTTACTTTTTCAGGGTATAGACACACAGGAAAGTAAAATTCAATACCTTTTAGGACCTTTTTAAAAGACCTTTTCAACACATTTTAAAAACTGCCACGCCACTTTGAGCTGTTACCAGTTAAGTCAGCCCCACACACCTTTAAAAGGGGCATTGTGGAGTTTTTAAAAGGAATTTAAATATATTTATAACATTTTTAGGCCTACGGTTTTCTATGTGAAGGATTTCCTGCAAAAATCCATTGTCTTCCATAGGCTATGATGTTTATGTGTGCACTATTACTGCAAAACATGTGAAACACAATGTGATTTTGTGTTTTAGTTGGTTCAAACTAGATAATGTTAGCTCGTCCCGCTCCATCCAGGCTGTGATTGAACTGTTCAGGAAAAGTGATACTGACGAGTGCATCGGCTTTATGAAAAGTTGAAATGTGTTTGAATTAAAAAAAAAAAAAAAGGCACACGTGTAGCTAAATAGCCAGCTAACATTAGCCAAACCCAAACGCAGCTCATATTTTCCCTGTTGTGTTCTGTCTTACTGCTTCACCTGCTGACAGTGCATCTTGCTCTTGTTTTTGAGTAACGGGGCTATTCAAGCGGCCACAGAGCTCAGTCCTACTATGTTTTGAACAATAAGCATTGGGGGTCCGGCGTGGTGGAAGGTTACGGTCGGTTGTGCTCATAAATCATTTTCCGGTTCGCACGGATCGAATTTTAGGGCCATATGCGTACAGTAGATCCCTGCGCCTAACGTTACACAGAAGAATAACTCGCTACGTCCCGCCTGTCTAGTATTTTGGCTATGCAATATAAATAAATACATTCACCCACACATTTTTTGCATCCAAACTCAAAAAAAAAAAAAAAAAAAAACAGATGTTCACATTGACGAAAATATCTACAATATACCTTGTTAAATAGCAATTAATACTTTTTAATGGCCTAAATTTTCGGAAAATTGATTTATACCTTTTAAGACTATTTAAGACCGCGTGGACATCCTGTTATTTGTCATACATTACTGAATTAAAGAATCTAAGCTCACAGTAGGGCTGGACAATAAAACAATAATAATTATCACAAAATTATTTTTTCCAATAACAATATAACAAATGTTCAATAAATGTTTGACTTTATTCACTTGAATTATACATAAATTAGGACTTAAAATGTTTATTTTGTGGGGGAAAAGGGACCGGAAAAAGCTTTTACTTAATTTGACTTGTGCATATTTGTTGACAAAGATTTTATCATAATTATGTTCTCACGCAGATTTGTGAAGTGATCCACTGTTTAGCATCTAGTGTTGACCATAATTTAGAGTTTAAACCACAATTAACCATCAGGTTTCTTCAACTTCCACTCAGGAGCAAAAATCAGCCTTAAAACTCAAAAGAAATAACGATTTGATACTTATCGATATCGAAAGATATGAAAATCTTTATCGTGATAAAATTTTTGGCAATATCGTCCAGCCCTAGCTCACAGTAAGGAAAAAGAACGGAAGCAGAGGCTTTACAAAATAAAGCTACACATTGGCAATAATGATCAAACTTGGTTAATACTTCAATTTAATCATTCAGATGTAGGGCTGGTATCGATGATTCACGATAAATGTCAAATCATTATTTCTTTCGAGTTTAAAGGCTCATTTTTCCCCCTGAATGAAAATTTAAGGACCAGATGGTCAATAAGCTAATGTTAAATGGCCAGCGAGCCAAACTCAAACCTTCCTCATCTTCTCCCTGTTTTCTGCCTTCTTACCGCTTCGGCTGCTGACAACGGGGGTTATGGTAGATTGTTGTCTTAAAAAGTTACTGGCACACTGCTCATAAAACATTTCTCATTGCAGGCCCATGCAAGAGCCTAACTACTTAATAATTGAAAATATATTAAACATTTGTTATTGAGGAAAATTATACTGCGATAATTATCATTATTGTTTTATTGCACAGCCATAATCAGATGAGTTTGGGCTTTGGGGAGACAGCGACAGTGTTTATCGCTCACCTTGCGATGTTCATGATCAATCATCACGTTATGTGGCTTCACATCTCTATGCATGATTCCCATGCTGTGGCAGTAGTCCAGGGCCTGCAAACAGCAATGGGAGTTACTGTACGTTTAGCCTAAGCACATATACACACACAAAGAGTTAAAGAAAAACAAGGTCTTCTTCCAAAGACAAAGAGTCTTGTTTAAAGACATAATGCTTCATCATCCATAGGACATTTAGCGGTTATGGATTATGAGCTGAGAAACAGCTGAACCATTGAGGACTCACCTTGAGGATCTCGTACATGTAGAACCGGATGTCATAGTCCGTCAGGGTCTGGTACAGTTGCTGGAGACCAAAACAAATGGTGGTAATGTCTTGCAGTAAACAGACTGCACTCATTCAGGGAACAGTCACATCACTTACATCGACCTGTGACAATGTGCCAGAGATTGAGGATAGAACCAGAACATGGTTGTTTTTCTGGCACCGAAGACATAGCACTGGACTTTCATGTTCCTCCGTCACATACACACACGTGCACTGGGTCACGAGCATGCCAAGAAAGGAGGTTTCCATAATCTTACACAAGTATAAAAGAAAAGAAAAACTTGAGTTCCTACCTTGAAGTCTGTGTTGTTCACATGTTCAAAGACCAAGGCAGGCGTCCGGGACTGATGAAAATAAAAAGGTTGTGTATTTACTGTGTCGCACTTTCAACCAACAATATCCATCACAACACCCAGTTAAGGTTCATCTATTAACTGGACACACCAACACTGTCATAGGCTATGGCACTAATGCAAACTTTTCACAAACTAACAGGGCAGCCACATTGTAAGCAACATTATGACCAAGTCTCCAAATGTTTTCATTTCCTGTACACCTAAGTAAGAGGCATAACAGTTTCACCACTGTAATATACAAAAGTTTATGTATTTAGATTTTAAACTTTGGCGAGGGTAACCCAAACCCTACAACTATTATTTTCATTATTTGCAAATCTGTTGATTATTTTAACAATCAATTGTTCATTGGTTCATAATGGCAATGGATAAATGCCAATCAAAAGTTCCAATACTAATACCCAAATATATTTTAATTACAATATTAACCAAAGAGTAGAAACCACATAAAAGCTAAAAAAACAAACTTGTTGATTTGTTTTCTAATTGTTTCAGCTCAGAGCTCACGCGAATGAGTTATGTACCAATAGTGTCACTGCGGTGACCTTTTAAAGAGGTGGTATTATGCTTTTTGGCTTTTTCCCCCTCTCCTTTGAGTTATATACCTTTTTTGCGCATGCAATAGGTTTGCACAGTGAAAAAGCCAAAGTCCAGCCCAAAGGGAGTTCCATTCTCCCACAGAAAACTCTGCTCTGAACTGCTTGAAAACAGCTTGTTTGTAGTCCAGCTTTTACTTCCCTTTCTTCCCTGTGACATCACAGCGATGAAAGCTAAATGCGCCTCATATAACGCTCGCCAAGTGGCTACTCCAACACGCCCTCAAATACACCGGTGGAAAAACACTGAGCTGCAGCACACACACCTCTCCTCTCCCTTCAAACACTAGCTACCCTCCAGGCAGTCAGTGGACATAAAGTTGTTACTGTGATGTAGAGACAGAGCTCAGTTAAAATTTTATGGATGAAAGAGACTTTTGTTACAGATTAATAACTCAACACTCTGAAACTCTTGCTCCAGTCTATGTTGCCAAGCTGGTCGGCAACATGTACAGCTGAACCGAAGTAGTGTTTGCCGGTTTCTCGCTGACCCGCCCTTCTCTGCTTCCGATTGGCTAGTAGTCCTTAACTAGGAACTGCGCATGTGCAACTCCCAACAAAGATCATTTAGAGACAAGGGCTGTTTCTCTATCTGCATTCTTGTCTGTACGTGTGTTCTTGTAGACTTGTGAAACGTCAGTCGCAGCCAGATGTGTTCTCGCTCCGCCCGTTTTACCGAGCCTGCATCGGTGGTGACTTGTGTGGACTTCGGATAACCAGATAAGCCAGAATGCATTTCGCGACCAAAACTCAAAACTGTAACTTATAATACTGCTGTTCTCTTGTCACATATAGTAGTTTTAAGAGTTTATGCAGGAATATAGTTGTTTAAACTACAAATACGTGGTTGATTTCTCAAGACCGAGCCGATTTAAAGAATTGCTACGACGTTGTCGGAGACGTGAGATCCCACACGGTAACGGATCCGGCCGCCATCAAGTCTCCTGCTGTTCCAGTTGCTGAATGACTGACTGCATGCGTGTTCCTGTGAGTTTGTACTCCTGAGCCGAACTTGCCAAGTCCGAGCTTTGAAGTACAGAAGTCCGAACTTGGCAAACTCGGTATTGAGAAACAGAAAAGATGTATCGCTAAAGCTAAAATGAAGCCTTCAACTCAAGGTGAAAAGAGGAGCTGCAGCAATGAGCAGTCTGACAGAAATATGGTGTTTTCTGAAAATTAAGCCATGTAAACCTGTTCTGGTACAACCCCTAAATAGGATTTTGAACCTGAAAATGAGCATAATATGACCTCTTTAAACAACAATCATCTGCCGAGGTAAGGCTGAACCCTATGATGGGATTTCATTTTTGCCAGCAACGTAGTTATAGGATGCAGTCTACACAGTAGTCTCAATTTCGCTATGTGAAATGGCACCATTGGTTGCGACCAGTACCTTCTATGGCTTTTTAACCATTTAAATCTTGTTGTCATGTACATTGAAGAAAAAAAAAAAAATTAAGAATAAATGGTTTTCTGCATGAAACATTTTTTAAGCCAAAGCAGTAATCTTAACTTTAAACATTGATTTAAAATGTTTATTCTTGCACATCTGTTTCATTATAACAGGGCACAGTTCCATTCCTTGGAGAGACCCTTACACAAATTAGGAAGACAAGGCTGTATAACTGCTTAAATACATCTAAGTATAGCTGGCTAAGTACTTACAGACACATACTTCCCAAGCCCAAGTGAAATCGATAAGCTTGCACAGCTGGTGGGCTCATCACGCTATTGGTACAGTAATGATATTTCAGAACCCCAACACACAATGTTTTTATAAAATGTAAATCTTGTCATCAGGAAAACACAAACTACATAAATACGACATCTGCTGTACTCCTGAGCAAATAATCAGGTGTTCTTGAAATACAACATAATATACTTACTACAGGGTCTTTCACAATATCAATGAGGGAGATTATGTTAGGACCTCCACGTAGGTTCTCCAAAATTTTGATCTCACGCTTGATTTTCTTTTTCTTTACGGGCTAGAGAGAAAAGAATGAAAGCGTTAGTCGATGGGATGAAAGCATTAAATATTCAATCAGAGGCACTGACTTGATCAAGGCCCATGTCTCTGTATAGATTTACCTTGAGTATCTTCACCACCACCTTTTCATTATTGGTGATGTTGATTGCCTCAAAGACTTCACTGTACTTGCCACGCCCCAGCTTTCGCACCAACTGAAAGTCATCCTGGTTTCTGTGAAGGTAAAAATCACAACCAATCATCAGCCGGGTTGAAGAGTTGTCAAGCAGCATATGTTGTGTGAGGGTCAATAAGGTATTTACCCCCATTCAACCACGTGGGACTCATAGTCCCAGTACTCCCTAGGCCGGTGAGTGTTGACCTCTGTGTACACTCGGGCCCGGCTCGGCACGGGTCCTGACATGTCCGACAGCTTGGCAGAGATGGTGTGATTTCACTCCAGCAGAGGACAATTTGAATACAGGGAGGATGGGTGGGAGGGAGGGAGGAAGAGGAGGGAAGGTAAGGGGTGAGGGGGGTTGATCCCAACAGGGCAGGGGGATTTGGGGGGGCTTTACCTAAGGATGGGGGAGGGGCCACCAGGGGCACGGTGGGATAGCTAACAAAAAAAGGTTGGGAGAGGAAATGAAAGATTAAATTGGGAATTAAGTTTCTCTAAACTGTTCCATCAACTTACAAAAATGAAGATGTTTGACGCTGTGCCTAAATAAATGTATTAAGAGTCCTCAGATTTACTCCTCTGTTGGTAAAACCATTTATTGACAGTAAGATCACACAGAGCTGGTGCATGAAAGTGAATGTGAGATACTGTAGGAATGATTACTTGAGTAGGGATAAAGGCTCAGACATACTTTCTGCGAACAGCTGCGGAGTTGTCCCCAAGGGTGTAGGTTTGCATCGCAAATATTTGACAGAATTGTCCCTACCAATATTTGAGTGAACTCTTCGCATCATCTTTGCAGTAAAGTCAGTTTAGATCATTCCGATGTTCCCTACCAGAGTTAAATTACTTGCTGAGATACATGAACAATGGACGGCGCTGACAAAGATTGAGCGAGCGCTCCAAGTTGCAGCCGTTTCTATGTGCTAATTTTGACAGAGAGCCGATCAACAATTCAAAAAACGTTTGCCGCTCTTCTAGTGCTACATTCTTATATGGAAGCTGATTTTAAAAAGTGTATTGTTTGATTTTGAACAGAATCCTTAGGGTCTGTCACAAACGTCACAGGTGGATGACGACATTTACGTCACATTGAGTCATGGGCCAGAGTGGACCCAGCATCAGATCAACGGGCGATTGGTACAACATACACAGGCACTGTACCTGACTGTTGTGGTTAGAAAGTAACTGAGGCTCACAAACTGTGGTATAACCAAGAGGCTGCGTTAAACTTTGTTGTCTGTCATTTTGACAGACAGGGTCATAAAAATTCTTATCTATTTATTTTCATTTTTTAACAATGAGATATATCCCATTTTTTTAAATAGCATTTAATTTTCAAAAGCAACTTGATCACAATAACATTTAACGTACAGAATTTACAGATTATGCTCTTATAGGGGAATGGAGAGAAAAGATGACAAAGACACAGACGGTGTGGTCACTGCCAGTGTTGCATTTTAAATATTCAACACTGTGGTAGATCCCCTTTATTCTTTATCTGTAAAACACAACTGCCTTCAGATTTATTTCTGTCATTTTTCCATCAAATTGAATCAATGAAGGAGAATATTTGGTTATCACAAGCACTGTTCTAACCTTTGCCTAATGTCATGACCTGTGGCGCGTAGTGATCAGATAGGTGCCAAAAACTAGTTTCAGATCTAGTGGAGTATTTACACTATCTTTTTAAATGTCAAATAATGTGCATTCAGTTGCCAGTTTATTAGGTAAATCAAGCTAAAACTAATACAGTTTAATACAATAGTATTGCAATAAATCCTGCCTTCATGAATGTTATGTTCAGTATTTCTTAAAACATACACTGACAGGTGTTTCTATTGGTTTGTCCTTTCCATTCATTTAAATGTGGGTAAGCTAAATAACAAACACCTCTATATGACGCAAAACAGTTAAACAGCACTTCCAAAAAGGTATCCTACAGCTGAATATACACCTGAAACCGTTCAACAAAAACGAATTATAACCATCACAAAGCTTGGATTTCGTGAGGACTTTTGCATTAGATCACATTAGTCTAATAAACTGGCGGAGAGTGTTTAGCTCTCCAGCAGATTTTTAACATACAGCGTCCTTTAAATTGTCCTTTACAATGAATTATTCCATAACTGTTAAATTATCTGCAGTTTGAGGGACCCGAAACAACTGAAATTCAGCTAGACGTAATTCAATAAGACAACTAAACCGAGGGTCTCTAGCTAGCATGTGTCTGTGCGCTTGGCTCTCTGGCACCAACGTGTCAAACGTGAAGTTCGTAACGTCGCTGGCGTTAGTAACGGCGGTCCTCGTGGTTCACGTTAGAACTTACAGGCGATATTTTTGTCGTTCTATAATTTAGGTGGGCATTAACAGAGTTTTCTACATAACATCCCTTTTTTGACAGCTAAGTCTTGGGCTTACCAACGTTAGCTAAACTAAGTTTACGCCAACCCCCACATTATTCATCAAGTTAAGTTACATTACGCTAACTTAGCTATCGTAAAACCGACAATATAACGTTAGCATCCTTTGGTCGTAAACCCGATCTAGTTTTCTTTCGCCGAGAAAAGTAAGGCCACATTTCACAAGTACACGTTAACAACTGCATGTTTATAGCTAACGTTAATTGCTTGTCACCTACAAAGACACAGCCATGCAACGTAAAAATGAAGACCTTCTCCGGATCGGCCCCTCCATTCGCAATTCACCTAACGTTGATGTTAAGTTAGTCAACCTTAGCTAGCTAACGTTAGACCAATCAGCACTAAATTCAATGAAATATTAACTTTCACAAAAGCTTTTACAGTCGTCCTGCAGCGAAAAGCCCAATGATGGGTGCACAAGTTAAGTGGACCCGTTTATTTTAAAGGTTTTGGGTATCCGGTTAACGTTATTCACTCGAAATATGCAATTCTGCGACATTCGTAACGTTATGTCGACATTCGCAGAAAAGCTCCTTAGTTTCAGGCAGTGCTTTAACCTACCCTTTCCGTTAAAATGATGATTAGCTTATAATTTAACTTTAGATAGGTCATCCGACTGGGATGTTTTTCGGTGTGAACAGAAGGTGCTGGTAACTTATCGGCTCCAACGTTAGGCGGGCCCAAGTTGTTGAGCTGCTAACCTTAGCACGGCTAACGTTAGCCCTCACTGTTTCCACAAAGAATAGGAGTCGGCAGTATCAACCGCAGCGAAACACTGGGCTGGATATTTACCCCCTTGATCAATTCGACGACCGAAATGCTTCCCAATAAGCTGAGTTTCGTCAAGCCAACGGTCCTCGCCTCCCTCCGTCGCCGGCGCGTCTGCCTCTATGTGTGATTTCTGCTGTATCAGAGACAATATGGCTGACCACCGCCACCTACGTCCCAGAGTACTGCAACGGAGGCTGTGGAGGGACACGCCGCTACAAAGTCGCCGAGCTATTATAGAGTGGGAACACAACATTGTTTTGGTTCTGTACTCCTGTAGATAGAACATGTTTTTCATGGGCAAACTGTGGAATATTCTTGACTGGTTAGATCAGCCACCACACCTTATTTAAAGTTATCATGTGATTCATTCCTGCATTTGTTCCATATAATATAACTCTCAGTAGCTCTTTTCACTATTTATTTTCTGCCCTTTGTGTCACATCAATATTACAATACTAACTAAAAACTTCACTGACAGAAGTATCGGTGTTTCCATTGATTGACAGGTGTGCCAGCCTATCACCCTCAGCTGTGTAGGTTAGCGCTTCCATGCCCGACCTCAACTCCAACCAAACTATTTTGGCCATATTCAGATTTTCTGGCTCCAGCAACTGACAGAGATGGGAGGCTTGGATCGGTTTACTGCTTGTTGTCCTTTTGGAAGGATACGGATGACAATAACTCACAGACACTATCTGACTATGCCCATATTTTGTAGAATTGTCTGGGGATCACAGCACTACCGGGGGCCAGATAAGCAGCAGGGAATTTCGGCAGGTCTTATATGTCAGAATACATATATTATCCACATGTCTTTCTTTAGATTTTCATTGAATGTATGCTTTTAAAAGAAATGACGTTTCAAAAATCAATTTAAGAAATCAATCCGGAGAAATCCTTACAACCCCCGAAAGGGGGCGCCGAACATTCAAAAACCATATACACTGTATTTCAGCCTGCTCATTTCAAGACTAGTGGCCACATCTATCCATTCAAAACACTACACTCAAACATATACAGTGGTAACGTGTAAGAGGTGGTCCGGTTTTGCCAATCAGGGTTCTTAGACCTCCCTTATGAGCTCAAGGTTTACAACCCCTGTGATCTTTCAAATAATTTCAAAGACATATGTTTGACTTACTTTAACATAATCATTTTTTGTTAATTTTCACTTCCCTTGTACAGTTCCACACAGCTTCTTCCATAGATTTCTTACTTCACCATACTAATGTCTTTTAAGAAGTACATTTAAATGTTGTTTTTTTAATTCAAAACAAATACTACTAAAATAGGTGAATTTTTTCTGTAAGTATAAAACTGTAAGGTCAAGGCTGGATTACCAATTGGGCAATGCGGAAAATTGCCTTTGGCCCTGAGAGCCCCAAAACAGGTACCAGTACAACATGAATAAAGACTGGCCCTGCATTGCAATGTAACATGCATGACTATATAATGTTGAGCCCTCCTTTTGTAGAGGGGGACAAATATAGTTATATATATTTAATACCAAGGTGGTTTTAAGCCAGCAACCACTAAACCATTATCAGATGAGTGACCTGTTTACAACGGCTGGAGTCCACTTTTGGCATTGTTCAATGAGGAACAAAATTCAGATGTCACTATGGTTTTGTGCTTGGAGGGGGAACCCGGCACAGTCATTCTTCTCCACTACACAGCAGGCAGGTCGAGGAGGTTGTTGGGGGCAGCAGGTTTCTGTCAGTGAGACTATTCATTGTGCTCTTTGGGGCCTTGATTGAGGATATCCTCTTAACAATTGCTCTGGGTGTTGAAACTGGTTCAAAGTTTTCAGACGTATATTGTTCCTCCCATCCATCTCCCAGTTACAAGAGGCTCCAAGCAGTGAACAATTGCATTTATTGGCCCCAAGATCATTCTTCACGTCTTGTTAAAAATGCAGATCCACAGGCTTCCTTATACCTAGGAGAGTTTTCCCATGTAATGTCACAACTTAATATATGTTGCTTTGTGTGTGTGTGTGTGTTTTTCTGGATTGAGGATACAGTTATCTGCTAAAAATATCTGCCAAACACAGGCTACCTGTGATTACTCTGCAGCAAGCTCTAGGGTTGAAGGGAAGTGCAAAGTGCAGTAATTATGTTGGGGAAAAACAAAATGGGAATGTATTTGCCCTTCTGAAGAATCAGCTGAGTAGATGGCATATACATTACACATTGACTCAAATGAATATTTTCAAAAAATATAAAAGTCAGAAGCGAAGCAGGTCTCTTTCAGAAGTAAAGTAATGCTCTGGGCAGAGATTAAACAAAGAAAACACAATGTCTCAGCTAAGAAAGCTTTTGGGGCTGTGATAGACGTTAGGCTGCTGCGGAAGTCTGCCTCTTTCCTCCGTCAGAGGAGTCTTTTTAGACATATTGTTGTATTATTTTGACAGGGGGAGAAATCAGGCCTCAGATTAGTCACCTTTCACCTCTGTATTAAGGACCACCGCCCTAAGACTGAAGTAGAGCACAGGAGCAAGAGCCCGCCGAGAGCAATCAGAGCCCTGGCCCGGTGGACTGATGTCTGTACTAATGTCAGGTCATTCCACCCCTTCCTCCCACTGCATGTTGGGAGGGAAGCAATAGTCCCCGGAGTGTCTGTCAGCACCATCGCCCATACAGAAAACACGCCCACACACACACTCATCAGCTCTGTTAGACCGATATGTCAGTGTGATACTAGACATCAGCAGGCAGGGCTGTCCACCTCTGAAATACTGGAGTTTTGGTTCATTTTAATTATGTGACAAAATTTTTATATTGGTTTTTAAGGAAACCTTTTGTAGTAGTTTTCAACCACCTCTTCATCAGCAAAAAGAGCTGGCTCAGGTGTCATCACATCTTCTAAATGTTGTAAATTGACCTCAAATTTAGCTGAACTGCATCAAATCTATCAAGAGGAGTGGTCAAAGATTCAACCAGAAGCTTGCCAGAAGCTTGTGGATGGTTACCAAAAGCTCCTAATTGAGACGAAAATGAACAAGGGACATTTAACCAAATATTAACATTGCTGTATGTTTATTTTTGACCCAGTAGATTTGGTCACCTTTTCAGAAGACCCATAATAAATTCATGAAAGAACTTGGCTGTTTTTTGTGACAAAGAACTATGTGCTCCAATGATTCCATCACAGAAAAATAAGAGTTGTAGTAATTATTAACCTTTTGAACACAATTTTCTGTTGTGTTACACTGCAGTGTCAGTAGGCTCATTTAAACTCTAAACATTTTCACAAAGCAAACAAATTGTTACCATTAACTGCACCTTGAATTTTTCGGTCCAATGCTGAAGTGCCTTAAGCTGCAGCTCCTCTAATGTTCACAAGGTGTAGATTCCAAGAAACCTTTGAAAACAACTCCCTTCAAATACAAAGTCAATATTTTCATTCACAGTCAAGACCTAATTACACCTTAGTAGTATCAACTGTAAAAGACACAAGACGATGGGCATACACTGTGTGTTTTATTGATTTTATTGTACATTTTGTGAACTCACACTACAGAGTCACAGATGTTGTGAAGATGAAGGCAATATGGTGTCTGTTCTGCAATAAATTTCAGTTTAAAATCACAGCAGTCTCAGTCAGGACTACAGTTTTAGCCACAAAATAAATATAATGCTAATCCAGTAATCTTAAAGCAAGATCACTACAGTTTACAACGGATCTTATGACAGCAGCCCTGAGAGAAATCGGACAGTGGAACTGCTCAAACTGCAGACAGCCAGCGAAAGGTTCTGACCTGCCAAAATTCAACTCATCACTCTAAAGCAAAAATCAAATGACAACTCATATAGTAGAAATTAAATCTAATCTAAAATGAGTCGACGACGAATTTGTGGCTAAAATCAGGGCCAATCCATACAGTCTCTTCCAGGCTTTTGTGGGAAAGCATCATGCTGTTGCTGCTATAATGCCCTTGTTGTGAGGCTCGAAACTGCAGCTCACTCTTGGCATAAAAGCTAAGGAAGAAACGTTGAAGAAGCTAGGACGAAAAATCTAGGTTTTGAGTGCACAAGTGTGTACACACACTTCTTTGACAGGGTAAAAGATTCAATTCAATTCAATTCAATTTTATTTATATAGCGCCAAATCACAACAACAGTTATCTCACAGCGCTTTTCATAAAAGAGCAGGTCTAGACCATACTCTGATGATATTTACAGAAGCCCAACAGTTCCCACCAAGAGCAAGCACTAGGCGACAGAGGCAAGGAAAAACTTCCTTTTAAGAGGCAGAAACCTCGAGCAGAACCATGGCTCAGGGTGGGCGGCCATCTGCCTCGACCGGTTGGGGGTGAAGGAGAGAGAGAGAGAGAAAGAGAGAGAGAAAGAGAGAGAGAGAGAGAGAGAGGGATGTAAGGAGAGAGAGAGGGGAGGGAGGCAGCCTACACAATATACACACAGAGGTACAGACAGTGAAGGTGATGTTGCTATAAACTAAATGAAAAATGGTACAGATATTTACAATAGTGTCAATGGCAACCATCGTAATGTTAATGATTATAATAACAATAATAACAATAAGACTAGCAACAATAGTCGTTGCAGTAGAGGGTGTCGAGCAGGAACACGGGGGCAGCAGGTGACCCGCAGCCACAGATCCAGACTCCACAGCTCCAGAGCCAGAAAACCTGCAGGAAGTGATAGGAGGAGAGAGGAGAGAGACGAGAAAGCACAAGACTACCAGAAAGGGGAGAAGTTGTGTTAGTAACATGCAATAATGGGATAAGGTTGCATACAGAGGGAGAGAAAGTAGAGGAGAGAGGAGCTCAGTGCATCATGGGAAATCCCCCGGCAGTCTAGGCCTATAGCAGCATAACTAAGGGATGGTTCAGGACTCACCTGAGCCAGCCCTAACTATAAGCTTTA
>NC_060167.1:35566455-35586691 GCF_021292245.1 Micropterus dolomieu
CCTACTCTTAAATGTGGAGATGGTGTCTGCCTCCTGAACCCAAACTGGAACCTGGTTCCACAGGAGAGGGGCTTGATAGCTGAACGCTCTGGCTCCTAGTCTACTTTTGGAGACTCTAGGAACCACAAGTAACCCTGCATTCTGGGAGCGCAGTGCTCTGGTGGGGTAGTAAGGTACTATGAGCTCTTTAAGATAAGATGGTGCCTGACCATTAAGAGCTTTGTAGGTAAGAAGAATGATTTTAAATTCTATTCTGGATTTTACTGGAAGCCAATGCAAAGAAGCTAAAACAGGAGAAATGTGATCTCTTTTCCTGGTTCCTGTCAGAACACGTGCTGCAGCATTATGATAGATGATGATTAGATGCATGCCTTTAGTTTGAGAGGCCCGAGTTCAACTCCCCACTGTGACACAACCACCAATGTGTCCCTGAGCAAGACACCTAACCCCTAGTTGCTCCAGAGGCGTGCAACCTCTGACATAAATAGCAATTTAGCTATTATTTAGCTATTATTCATGCCTTTAGCTAACGCTTTTGTCACTTTGGAAAAAAGCATTAGCTAAATGTAATTACAGTCACAGGAATTCTTTTTTCATGTTTGTGTCAGAGCATTTGATTTATTGATTGCTGCTGGAATATAAAACAAATTTGAACAAATATAACATAAATGCGTCTAGCTTCAATCGTTTCATCATTTGTTTAGCTCACAGTGCCCAAATTCACTTGGTGAATTTGGGCACTGTGAGCAGGGCATTGTTTTGTACCTAACTTTTTTTTATAAACAAACCTGTTACTAAAGTAATTCCCTCAGCAAGTACACCAAAACCTAAAAAGATATGTATTAGTATCTGCCTTCAAATTGTCTGATCAGTTGAACTCTGTATAAGTACAGTAAGTGGGTGTACACTACTCTGTCTGGCCCAGTTAGTGCTTGTTTGGCTGCTGCTCAGGATTAGGTTGCTCCCTGCTCTCCCACTCCACCCATCAATGGAAAACAATCATAAAAATCGGAAGCGGTCTATCCAAGGCCGCTGTCCCATGAAAGGGCCTGCAGTGCGTGTCCGATGGCGATTACCTCCTCTGACTGGCCGGGGAACTATAGGGTTGAGGCAGTGAGGGGGCGGAAGGTGTCTGTCCTGTCAAACTGTTGAGCTACAGCACCATAAGGGTCTGTTTAGAGCTAAGTGTGGTGGAGGGAACTGTATCACAATCTTAGCCCTACCTATTTGCCCCACGGTATCCTCCACTAATGCTTACCAGATGGGGCGGAAGATATGGAAAGCGCTGCTGAAGACTTTGACAGATTAATTTACATTCAGATGGAACTTTATACTGTCCTGTACAGGGATATCACTAACTTTAATTTTAAAAAAACACAGTCAGAAGTGGTTTCTCCGTACTTTCCTTTAAACCTCTTGTATATAAAGTAATACATATGTATATTAAAAAACAAAAGTTATGATATTTTCCCCTTCTGTATAATCTCTGTGTTCACCATCTTCTCTTTGGACAGCAACACTAATTTTAACATATTTTGGCCAAATAGATTTGTATCTATTAATCTATAGTCATGTAAGCCTATTTATGCATTGATCCAGCCATTTCAGTTCATGTTAACAAGTTTCTTTTTTTCACTCTACTGTTGTCATTACATCACAAGCCAGTGCCACACAATCTGTGCATATGTTTTCAAAGTTTCTGACATCCACAGATTCTCAGTGTAATTATATCTCATATCTAAAATTTCCTTGCTACATGTATTTACTTATACTTTAGATTTATTTTTGTTTTATGTTATGTGACCAACCCATTCAGAGAATTCTAAAATTCTAAAATCGGAGTCACAATAATTGAAGGTAACTCTGACTCGAGTTTTGTTCAGACTTGCTTTCCCACCCATGAATGAAAATAAGCATCAGCTGAGCACAGTGAGCCTTGATGTCAAAGCTGGCACTGACCCAGGGCCCCAAGCCTCACAGGGAGGGCCACGGCAGGGTTGAACTCTCAGGCCTTTTCCTTCCTGTTCCTCTATGACATCTTCCTGCCTAGGGGCCTCTGGGAGCCCCAAGAGCAACGGGATAAGCTCACACAGCAGCTTCTAATTAGGCCTTAGCACTGACAGGTGGAGAGAAACTGGAGGGTTGGGATGCTTTATGCGAGTGTGCAGTTATTTGTGCCGCCCCGGGGGACTGCAAGCGCAATAACTTTCTTCCAGAGGGGTGTACCTCCAAACATCACTTCAGGGGTGATTTAAAGGATTAAGTTTGGTCATAAGTGTGTTGTCAAATGTTTAAAATTTGCAATAAATCTTGGCTATGACTCAGGTGTTCCTCCACACTGTTTTATAGGGAATGGTTATGATAGAAATACATGTCACATCTAACACCTTCAGGTTTGACCAAAACCCTCTTCCTGTAGACATTTCTGTATATGTTAGGGAACATAATGATTTAGCATGTTTGCCCTTTAACCATAAATGATCTATCCTTAAAGGAAAGGTTTGACATTTTGGGAAACACAATTATTCGCTTCGTAGTTGACACTACTCTCACGTCTGTACAATAAGGTCTGAGCCAGCAGTCGGTTAGCTTAGCTTAGAAAAAAAGGAAAAGGCTAGCCAAGAAACAGCCTTAAAATTTGTAACTTTTAGACTTTGGCTTTGGTTAGGATTAAACAAACGAGAAATAGCATGCTAATTAACGAGGTTTAGAGGTGCTGCTATGTGGACTTTGTTACCTTTTGAGAGAGCCAGACTAGCCCTGTCTAGTCTTTGTGCTAACTGCTTTCTGGTAGTTTTATATTTAACCTACAGACATGATATTGATATCAATCTTCTCATTTCACTCTCTGCAAGAAAGTGTGTTACCCAAAATGTCAAACTAATCTTTTAACATTGCTTATTTTTTCAAGAAATACTGTAGCATTTTGTTCATTTTTCTGTTCATTTCACTATGACAACCAGCTTGCAGAGACCTCAAACTTGCTTGAACAAGATAATCCATCATAGCAGACACCCTGTCTACTTTTATTTTCGCCACATTATGTGATTGTTGCAAAGTAATGTCATGTAGATTATTCAAATCAATCAGCAGGTATTCCTCCTTTAGGTACTTTTTAAGTCCTCTGAGCACTTTCTGTTGCTTTTGCTACATCCAATTAAAAAAATGGATTTCTATCTGTCTCTGTGTGTACATTGATTCTCACACACATCTCCTGGTGTGATCTATAACATTAATTCACCAGCAGCTGTGTTTTCCTGGACACAGGGTGCTAGGTGATATTAGCTGTGACTGATCAACACCATATGTGGATCCCAACCCGGGAGATTTACTACCAGAGTAGAGTCATGCCAAAGATCAGCCCTCAGATATCTGAATTTTCCTGGACACCGGTTCCAAATGTCCAAAACTTTGAATACATGTATTATTCATGAAAACAGAAAATTAGCTACTCCATTTTCAATTGCATTCGTGAAAACTATATTCTGTGTTTGATGTATCAAACATGAAAACACACATTTTAAGAGGTGTTTTTCAGCGTTAACACTAACTTGCTGCTTCTTCCTCTTTGGGGTTGATGCTGTTGGCAGGGATCCAGTAATGTGCTGCACTCCCTGATGGTCCCCATGAGTAATCACCAGTCACTACAATAGATCCAACAACACTAATTTGTGTCTTTCCTGTTTTGCCTTTACCTTTTCCCAGAGTTAACTCTGATTCATGCCTTCCTAACTGGCATTCTGCACCTACCACCCTGACAGGGCTCTCTGTGGTTAGACACTGCTGGGATACAATGATTTCAGAGAGAGCCTGCTGAGGAAGAGATTGATTATTTCCTCTTTTGAGATTCCTTGGCATTACTCAGACAGGGAAGGTAAACTTTCATTGGAATTCCCCGTATAGAGTTCCTCCTCTGCACAGTTACAGACAAAAGATGCCAGTGATGGTTAAGTGGTTTGTTCTTTGGGCTCCAGCCATCCTAAAATTTACATTAGCTCTACATGTACAAATGGGAAAATAGAGATCTGAAGGGGGTACAATTGTGGAGCCTACATTTTTGCAACTTTGCTGATCTACAAACTAAGCAGTGTTAAAGGGTCAGTTCATACAAATTATGTAAACATATTTTGTCACTTTCTCCTTGTAGTATCTAGACATGTGGATAGTTTTCGTTTTATTTGTCCAGGTTTGGATTGTAATCACAGTAGCTCTGGATAGTCTTTGGAACACGCTGTCAACCGTTTTCACAGGGACTATATCTTCAAGTAATTCCCCTAAAAATGTGTGGGGTGTCCAGAGTAATAGGGACACTGCCTGTAAAAGAGATGTTGGTATACTGTATTGGGTGGAAGCATAAATCTCAAGACACAGATATCTCAAAACCGGGATAAATAAATGCAAAAACAAAAAGACTAGATACCGCTAGAGGACATTTAAAAAGTAAAATAATTTTGTTGTGTTAAAAAATAAATAAAAATAAATAAATAAAATGTGATCCAGTCAGCTTTAGCTCATACCGCTTTGTTAAGAGACATTCAAAATAAATACTTAATGAAAATAGTTAAAACTATTGTTACAGGGCGTGCAAATGCACAGAAACCTTTAATGACTGCAAAACACCTTGCCATTACATTGAAGGCAAAATACAAGTGAGCCATGTCTATGTAAAAATAAATTTAATTTCAAAGTAGATTACAACATGTAACAAAAAGCAAACAAAATAGTGTCCCACAGATACCACCTGTTGCACACTTCACACGCGTGGTCTGTCTGTCCCACATCATTCCTGAAACTGCTCGGCTGTAGGCTACAAGTCTGTTTGTGACTTTTAGCCTACAGCTTGTAGGCTAAACACATTACATTATTTTTGTAAATAAACCTTTACCAGCATCATAAAACTTGGATAGCATATAGATTTAATCATCATCTGTTATCGATTCACAAATTGAAGAACTTCAAGGTTGTATGAAAGTGATAGCTGGTTGAAATTGTATTTGCATTTGGATTATGGATTGTGCCTTTAAGTAATAATGTGTGATTAGCATTATTCATACTGCTTCATGATTTATAAACCTTTCAGTAATCCAGAGCGGATAACGTTGTATAGCCTATTGTATGACCGTTCATTATTGGTAAAGTCCAAATAAACAATGTAAACACCTGCCTGATGTGCTTCCTGTTTAAGTAAGCACATTATGCTTAGAGACTCAGGCCAAGATATATTCTGCTCCCGAAAGATCATTCCTCATGTAAAATGTCCCTGTATGTCTACTTTACCAATCCCCTTAACATGTCTGACAGGTTTGTCATTAAAATGAAAAGAACATCCCTGAGCATATCGCAGCTTTACGCTCAGATGTTCTCACTTTTACAATATTGCCCTATGAGATTAGTTCATTCACTGGAAAGAGTTACTGGATCTGCTGGTGACACACAAATGGTTTTGGTGCCAATCCTCTTTTCTCATATTGGGTAAAGTGGTAATGAGCCAAACTCCCAAAAAATCCGAGTTGTCCTCAAAGACTGTTGTGGTTCTGAGATGCTTCTAGACTCCAGGAATGGTCGATGGAGGGCTGCTCTGAGGAGTAGATCCAACCCTACTTCAAGTCAGACAGTTTCATCGCCGACTTATTTGTCTCACACTGCTTCCATGCATTTTCACACAGTCTCGTCTGTCTTTCACCTGTGGACAAAGAAGGACATTACTGTCACTGTCAACTCAAACTTGATCACTGTGTAGCTATGTAAAGGAAATATGTTTGACCTAAACTCAATTTCTAAGTTAAGATGTTTTGATGTATTTTTTCCCAAGAAAATATAAATAGGTTCAGTGCAATTACATGGCCATGTGCAGTCATTAAAAACACTGTCTTCCTTTAAAGGATATCTCCATGCACTGAATGATATGGCACCTATAAATAAACTAAATCCCAACACAGAGATTTGAACACCACAGGCAGCCCATTCTTTCCCCAGTGTCATATGACTTTTTGTCATATGTTAAAGTGTAACCCAGTCATTCTAGTCTAACATTTTAATGCAGGCTAACTGTTGAAAAAGCTTTGGGTTCTTTTTAGTTTGTGTTGGCTCATATATCCACAAAGATACACACACTGTAATCCATTAATGCATAATATAATTTGAGGGCATACAAATTATCCATTTACATTTTATATAATCCTAACCTTTTCTTCTTTTTTAAATTTTCAATGCAACGGCTATTTTGCAGGAACGATGCGGGATTATGAATTGGTGAAAGTGCATTGTGAATTTATCTGCATAAGCCGGACTGAAAAGTAGGCTAGACTTTGAGGAATAATAACCTAATAATATCTAAAATAATGTGCAATAGGGTCTATTTGTTACGCTATTTTAGGACACTTTTGAAATGTGTTTTTCTGTGTTTTTCTGTGAGCGTCAAATGGCGTATTTACCAAATATTTTACCCCTTTCCGTTGGTTGCTGAGGCAGAATGTGCAGATAGTCCGGGGCGGTTTGCCTCCTCCACTGCCCTTCACCTCCTTGTAGACTGCACTAAGGCACGGCTGGCCGTCCTCTCTCCCGTCTCCGACCACAAGCACGTTGGCCAAGTGAGCGATATAGCTGGACGCCAGGCGCAGCGTCTCGATTTTGGAGAGTTTTCTGTCCACCGGTTCCGTGGGGATGAGTGTCCGAAGCGCCGTGAAGGCCGTGTTGACGTTCTGGGTTCGGTATCTCTCCCTGGCGTTGGCGGCGTTCCGCTGCCGCACCACGCCGCCGGACTCCTGTCGGTAATTCTCCCCCGGAGTCCCGCAGCAGCCGTAGCCCTGGTCGGTGCTGCCGTCGCTCTCGCTGCGGTTCCCCTCCTCGTCGTCCGACACCAAGGTCAGGTCAGTGGTGTAAGAGAAGGGATGCGTCGACACCGGCCTCAACATTGTGAAAGAAGCCATCATATGTGGTTCACAGGGGGGGGAAAGCCAATCCCTTATCTCCAAGTAGAAAACAGCTGTGTGCAGCCAACAGCCGTGCGTAAAAGCCGCCGTAACTCCAATGTTCAGCCAGCAGAAGTCTCCCGTTTGTTTTGACACTTCCCCATAGGTTGGTCCAGTGTGCTAGTCATCCTGACAGGGATGTCTCTTATAGCAGCTACAGTATAACCCCTCTGCTGTAAGGGGAGGGGTGGAACACATGCAGGGTCTCCCATCTTCCCAAATGTTTTGGTCCTAAAAGTCACAGGCATCAGTTGAAGGTGTGGACACTTACAATACCTTCACCAAAATGAGACATTTGCTTTTATGAGTGGATTGCAAAGACATGTATTTCCACATTTCATGGGCATGATGCAAGACCTTGACTTATGATAGTTTGTTAACCTTCTATGTAGATGGTTACACCCCTAGCAGTTCACTGAATTATTTGAAGTCAATAACTTGACTGAGAGAAAACTTGCAGCACCCTTCTCCCCTACATCTCAAAATAATTTACAGTACTGGGTCTTGCGTGCAGCATGTGCTCATACAGTACAGGTGAGTTCTGGATCTGTGTGCGGCTGATTTGGTTCTGCACACAAGGCAGTGTTCATAAAGAAAGCTCTAAATGTCTTGAGAACAGTTCAGCTGCTCGAGGAAGCACATGTTCAGATTGGTTCAGATTAATTTGGACTGAAGAAAACAACCTGCATTAATGAACCGATTAACAGCCCGAACTGTAGCCAAAGTCACCGTGTTTCATAGTTGATTTCTGACCACAATGGCTACTAATTGATTATGCTGAGGAAAATAAAGCCCAGATTCAGCCTAAAACAAGATTATGGTCCTCTATATATGACAAGATTCATATTTCTGCCTCATGACATATGCAAAAACAAATATGTTATGTAATTATGTAACGAGATGAGAAATAATTAAAAGACCCTCCCAGCTCTCTGCAAAACAGTCAGACTACTTTCTCTTCAGCAAAGGTACGCCGTCCCTCACCCCAGTAACTTTCGTACAGGCCCTTCGACTGCTTTATGATCAGCTAGGGGCCCCTAATAAACTGGAAACTGGGTGTATGTTCAGAGTGTAAAACATAATGCAATTTGCAAATAATATAGCAGTTAAGTAGTACGTTAATAGCTGAATGTTATCAGCTTCAAAACGAAAAAGCAATCGGTAAATGAGGTAATGAGTCAGCAAAAATAATCCAGTATTATAATAATCCAACCCTGACAGGGGTCATTCTGCCTGCATTAATGAGTTATTTTATTTTTGATAGTTTAAGTACATTGGGAAATACTTTTATTTTGTAAAACTGTGAAGGCAGGACCAGTTTTCTGTGTCACAGGGCATTAGAGGTCATAAAGCTTTGTGACTTGTAGCCTTGACAACATGTGCTTCAGTTATGGCAGTTTCTGCAACTTTACTGATCCATAATTATCATGACCCCAACAATTAGACAGTTGGAAAGTTGTGAATGGGAATTTGAATGTTGCATATTATTTATAATTTTTTTAAAACTTCAGTTCTTTTAGATTACAAGTGTGTAATTATCTTGAAAAGCAAACTTTAAAATACTATACGTCTTTACGTTGTATAAGATGCATGCTCATCAACAATGTGTGTTTCTCTGTTATAGAAACGCAGTTAGCCCCAGCGCTGGCTTCTGTCCTCAGAGGGCCAATGTGATCAGTGGTCTCTACAGTTGCCCTGTTTCAGTTTGTCTAATGGGTTAAGTGCTGTGGGTAAATAAACACTCAGCAGATGCTGGGGGTGATCAAGCCTGAACTTTCTCTCTAGAAACCAAGCAAATGGCTTCCAGATTGACTAGTGCTGTTGGAGGGAGGGAGGGGCCGATTGCTGGAAAAGGGAGAGAGTGTCATCAAAGGGCCTGTTTTTACAAACACAACCCCTCGACACATCAAACCGGGGCACTGGCGGCCCCTGGCCCCCAGCTCAGCTGCACCAACAACTGCGACCTGTGCAGAACCTGGTTCCACTCATAAAGCAGGACACCATGGTGTTTTACCACGCGCGGTCAGCCAGCAACACGACCCCACTGCACTTTCTCTCCCCCAACACCACCACAGACTCACAGTTTGGAACCATAAATACTTTAACCCCCAACCCCTCACCCCCCTGCATCAACTTAAAGGAATGTCATTAAATGCCTATTGAGGTGATTCTTTTTAATGAATATATAAATTTGGTGGTTTGATATATTGCAAAGGTTACCACACAGTATCTGACTCCTCTATCTCAGATGATTTATTTTCATGTAAGTACTTAAACACTTGCGGATCCCTTTTAGCAAAATTTAACAAAACATTTTCTTGCCAAAAGCAACACTTTATCCTGATTGAGCTCTTTAGCTGCCTTTCAAAATAATCCATAGAATCAGCAGGCTGTAAGGGGACAGGCACAGCATTCCAAAGTTTGGGTGCAACAGCCTAAAAAACTTAATCACCACAGGTCTGAGAGTGTGGGACAGAAAGCAAGTTTTGCTTATTAGACCTATAAGTAGTTAAGCCACATGCAGCAGCCTGACAGTTCAGTGCTCTGTAAGTAATGGTGAGACATTTGAACTGGATCCTGTGTGTGACAGGGAGACAGTGAATATGCGGGTGATGTGAGACAGTCTATTTGTCCTAGACCTAGTGATTAGTCTTGCGGCAGCATTATCAATTACCTGCAGACGGCAAAGGACAGACATACTAAGAGATGAGAAGAGTGCGTTACAATAGTCTATGAAAGATTAAATAAATGTGTGTATATGAATCTCTTGTTCAGCTGTTGAGACTATTGATCTCAGTTTGCTAATATTTCTTATTTGTAAAAAAAAAAAAAAAAAAGAAGACCTGGTTAGCTGTTGAAGATGGGTGTCATTAAATGGTACAAATTATTATATATAGTTCACCATGTGTGCACAAATGTAAGTAGGCCTAGTGAATGCGTGTGTTTGTGAGTGGGGATGCGCGGTAATGTGGGCAGGTGTGACTACAGTGCCAGGGCTGAATTTTTATCCCAGTCCGGCCCTGGTTATATGGAAGCCACATTGCTTTTCAGTGGAGTCACCTCATCCTCAGTTACAATCTGAGCAAGGTTAGTTAGCTCATTGGGACAGGCACCATGTTTGAACATCATTTCACCCAGCTGGCTGGGTAACTGTAGATTTTTAGTTGTGGTCCAGCTTCTAGCTGAAAACTCTGATTGAGAGGAACTTGCAGCGCCTAAGGACATTTTAGCACTTGACTGCATCGGGAAAGGAGTGGTTAAGCGCAAAATGAAACCATGAAAATGTAAGTGCCTCATGGGGAAGATAATACTCAATGATATGCTCTTACTATAGTTTTTGATGCCAATATCATGGGAAGTAGCTGCAACAAAATAGAGCACTGTTAGTCATACTCTTTCCAATAAAAGGGATAATCTTCTTGTGAAATAGCATTTAGAAAAGCTAGGGTGGCATTACTTCAGGTGGGTTATCACGTCCTTAAAGGGGAAGTCCATCCATTTTAGAAATTAACAGTAGTTTGTCCCATGTCAAGCTTTTTAAATTATCAATAAATTACATTGTTATGCATAATGGAAAACATGACCACTCTATGTAGCTGTTTAGCCACTTTTAGCCCACTGTTTTTGTTTTACGGTACATTTACTGTCACAAGGTGTCAGTGCTAGCATCAACCATGTTTCCAGCTAGAGCAGTCACTTTCAACAACAGCAGCAACAAAAACCCTTTATAAAACCCACCGCATGTTGGAGCACTAAAGGCAGACAGACAAAGTTAGCAACTGGCAGGTGAATAGAGTGAAACATCAAGTCATCAGGTCATGTTAACATATTACTAATACAATATTTCAATGCTGAGGGTTTGTCAGCTTGTTGTAGATTTCTACTTCTCCTTAGAGACCAAAAAGTCAGTTAATGCATTCATTCATTAGTGGGGCAATACGGAGTTTCCAGCGGCCACTAGCGGCGCGGTTTTAAAATTGCAACCTGGCGTGTGCTCGTACGCGTGCTCGCTTGAAATCATGAGCGAGCATAATCCAAAACACAACCTCTTTCATACAGAGGTCCCGCAATAAACATGGAAACACCATGTTTCTTGTGGGATATCTGTATGAAAGCGGTAGCTGTAGTTTTCACTCAGACATTTTCATACAGTACAGCGAACTGGTGTTCTGACGATATATGCTACCATAGTCCTATCGATTCGCTCTGCCCTTTTGAAAAATGTTACCTTATGTGATCCCATTTCCGATCCCATAAAGGTATAACTCTCACAGTATTATGACATCTATAGTATTAGTAAGCCTTCTCTCTCTCTCTCTCTCTCTCTCTCTCTCTCTCTCTCTCTCCCTCACCCCCAACCGGTCGAGGCAGATGGCAGCCCACCCTGAGCCATGGTTTTGCTCGAGGTTTCTGCCTCTTAAAAGGAAGTTTTTATTTACCTGTGTCGCCTAGTGCTTGCTCATGGTGGGAACTGTTGGGTCTCTGTTAATGATATCACAGAGTACAGTCTAGACCTGCTCTATAAAAAAAAGCTCTAATTCATAACTGTTTTACCGCTATATTAATAAATTGAATTGAGCTGAATTGAATATTGTTGTGTAGAGACACTGTTATTGTGACCCTCAACATGTTTTGTACCACTTACCATACATTTAAACCAGAATTACTGACTGGAGTGCATTTTTGTGCTCCTAGTACCAACACTTTGCAGCAGAATAGTCATTTTGTACAATTTACTAAATTTAAAAAAACAAGTATATTATTGGCACTGTTAAGATTATTTATTTACATCATATTTAACAAATTGTCTGCCATCATTATATTCAATTTGAAGACCAATACAAGCAAAGTATTTCATTACTATTTATACAAACATATACGTATATATGTGAACAACAAAATATAAATCCGATCGTTAAAAAGATCCAGATGGCAGACAAAATAATAAATTTAAAGATCAGGCAGTATACTCCACTCTTCCATACCCCCCACTGCACAGTATGGAGTGACAAGACGATGAGCGTATGGCCCATCAGTGTTAGTTGTCTGCTGGGAAAGACTGCGGTCAGATAACTTGACTCATCGGAAACAGCTGCACTGGAAAGAAAAGAGCCTCCTCCAAACAGCCAGCTGCAAAGGGCCTTTAATGATTTATCTGTGTGTGTGTGTGTGTGTGTGTGTGTTGTGTTTCATTAGATGGAGCAGCAGACTGGCAGGAGAGAGAGTGGGTGACACAGACAGTAGTGACATAGCTTGAATAGTTTGGACTAGAGGTGGATATACATGAAAACAGCATCTAGCATCTCTATTAAGATGTTAATATGTTTGGGATAACTCGGAAAAAAATAACATTTTTTCCCTTCATTGTCAAAATGCATTTTGCCTGAAACCGCCTGCCACAATTGACTGCAATGTCCTCATCTTTGTCTCTTCAGTCATGTTGGACGCATCAACTGCCCAGTTTGTGTCTTTTATCTATTTAAAATTGTGAAAGTCAATATGAGGTACATCTGTTTCTAGAGATTACAGACAATGAAAGCAGCAAATGGAAATTTTTGTCTTCAGTCATGAAGTGTTGCTTTACCTACACTGTTAAAAATCATACTGGACTTTAGTAAAATCAACTATCTTTGTCATTAACTTCGGGGGGTAGAGCAGTCGTCCACTTATCAGTAGGTCTGCATGTTGAAGTGTCTTTGGGCAAGACACTGAACCCCAAATTGCTCTCGATGGCTATTTCTGGTGTACAGGTGGCACCTTCTGCTCATCAATCAAAGACTATTTACAATTTAAATTCAAGTGAGCTTAAATTTCTATTAGGAGAAGTGGAAAGTGAATGATGTTTTGATTACATTTTCCATTAAGTTGCACATGAAAACGTTTTTTCCGTTTCAGTTTTAGTTTGTGTCAAAAGCCTGGAAACCAAGGCAATATGTGTTATTTAACCAGTGATTATTCTCATTATCCAGTATTATACAGCATGTGATAAATCTCTCAAACTTTTTTAATGATATTTATATTTATTCTATTCTAATTTCAAACATTTGTGCTGTGTGTTTAGTGTGAAGGGAGCTACAACTTTTTTTTCATTGTGAAGCCCCGTGTTGCAGAATGACAAAATTAATTCTTCTTTATTTTTGACTTTTTGTAGCATTCTTTGAAGAGATCTGGCTTATATACATTTATGGTGTCTTCATTTAAACCATATTTGTTTTAGCATATTAACATAGTTCCCTGCATGCATTGTATGTGGTTTAAAACTTTCCAGTTAACAAAAAGTGTGACTTTACATTTTCTTGAATTGGTTTTACAACTTCAGTGAACTTGAAGAATAATTCCAGTTTAATCACAACTTTCTTTTTGTTATTTTAGATAACATTGTTCTAATGGTGAAAGACGTATTCAGATCATTTATTTATAAGTAAGTGAGTACTAATAGCACGCCGTAAAAATACTCTGCATTGTAATTAAAAGTAAAAGTACTCAATGCAGAAAGAAAAATGAGTAATTATTATTACTCATGCATTAATGTAAAAGCTGGATTTTACCGGTGGAACTATTTTGTATCGGACCACAATTAATGGTTGATTGCTTGACTGCCGATTAATCTGCTTATTATTTTCTCCATTAATCGACTGCTTGTTTGGTTTGTAACATTTCTGAAAATAGTGAGAAATGCCGTCCAGAGCCCAAAGTGACAGCTTCTCTGTCCTTGTTGTGTCCAATCAACAGTCCAAACCTCAACAGTATAAATAATACACTAAAATGATTACAGGTAAAGCAGCAAAAGGTTTCCCAGACACAGTCAGTGAGCTTATGATTTTGTACAATTTTGTATTTTGCTGTCTTGTTCATCATGAACCATAGTGCCAATGAATGTAGCAGCTGAGACCCTCAGTTAACCCAGAAGATGACTTGTGACATATTCATCAGTCCGGACGTCTCCTGTGGTAAATTAGTCAGTGCTTCTCATGCAGAGCAAAGCAGTAGCAACAGTATTGTGTTTCATTTGACCCTCACTGTGACCTCAAGATAAGACTGAGCCCTCATCTGCCTCCCACCCCACCACCCTCCTCCATCTCTCCCCCGCTTTTTCCCAAACACGCTGATTGTCTTTCACAGCTCCCGACAGTCTGAGAAACAAGACAGGTGGGGCGGTGTGACGGTAGAAGTTCAGCAGATGGTCTCAGCCCTATCCGTTTGTCTCACCTCTGGATTGAAGACTCAACTTGACAAATTCTTTATTTGAAGATGCCAATTTGTCTTTTAACATGAAATCACTGTCAGAGATTGGTCCCGGGTTCCAAATGTGAAAATCGCAGTTTTATAAGTGACGTTTTCTTGTGTTACACTTTGAGCCCCTAAAGGTAACACCCTGAGGCTACTTTAGGGGACTAAAATCTAAAAGAAGCAGGTGTTTCTCGATCCTGGGGCTGGTGAACCAGTGTGTCATCATCTCCCATTGACTCCCTAAAGGCCCCCAAAGAGCCAGAACATCAAGTCCACCCCTGCGAAACAGGAAGTCGACTCACACGCAATGATTCTTTTGTAGAAGCCCACCGCTGCCTTTAATATCCACCAGGCTGGGCTTGATGTTCCTCAGGCCCACGTCTGCCGGCTTCCTCCAGAGTCACCTGGGACCTCAGAGCCAAGGCCTCCACGGGTCAACAGAGTTTATCGCACCAGAGAAATCTACAAGTTGGTTATAAAACCTTGTCTGACACGATGTAACAGACATGGCTTGAGGTCGGATAAAGGAGGCTATAAAAAGATCATCCGCTTTGGCCTTGTGGTCACTATCTTGCGGTCATATCCTCTGTGGTGATTGGCAAGCAGTGTTGACCTGCAGCGGTGCTCTGTTCCTTTGTCTGTGGTGGAAGTTTTATGTCTGACGACATGTACAGTAGAGCATGATTGCTTGTTTTTATGGTTATATTCTTTTCAGAGTATGGGCCTGGGGCGTAAAGGGGTCGAGGAAGTCACTTCTTTCATTTTGTCCTTCTATGGAAAGATTGGTCTGTGTTTATTTAAGGGCTGCAATTTTCATTGTTATATTTTCTTGTATTTTTGTCAATATGTTGATAATTTTATTTTTATTAAAACTTCCCAGAGGCTGGGTGATGTCACATTTAAGAAACTGAAGAAAATGATGGCTCAACATTTGTGCTTTGTAAATGACTGAAATTATTAAATAAAGATGAGTTGTTGTTACATCTCTGACAATAGACAATGTATTAAATGATTTATTTATTGTTCAAGATCCATTATATTAAACAGTAATTGTTTTTGAAGCTGCATTAAAAGGCTTTGTGTGGTCTCCCCAAAAAGAGGAGGAATACGCCTTCCAGTTACTTCTTCCGTGGCTTATTTATATTTGTGGCCTTGATTGCTGACTTGCTAACTAGTAAGCCAACATTCAGGGATCACTTAACTTGTTCAGATTTGGAGGCTGTGCGAGTCCACTACTTCAGTTTTACATACAGCACATGGAAGAAAGTTGTTTTTATCTTCCCATCAGGCTAAGTTGGTTCTATTCTCCTATAGTGTGTACACAGTATGTACAGTCATGAGTATGATTTTTGAAGAGTGGCCATTTTGTGTCTGAAAATAGCCATCTTCAGTCTGTGGTCTATTGAGACACATTCTTGCATTTCCCTTTAGGGGTTGGTGGCTGAGGGCTACTGAGGGCTCAGCTCTGTCTAGTCTGGACCAGCAGCCCAGTTCTCATGACACCTGACCCAGAGCACATCCTGTGGCCAGGCTACAGTGCTTTGCTGTGAAGGGCCAGGATTGCTCTCTTAAACCCATTCAGTGATTTGTCTTTACGAATAAGACATATTTGGGGTTTCTGATTGATGTAATGTCCCGCTAACTCTCCTTTATCAGTTACCAATATGATTGAAAAAATGAGTACACCTTCCTGAAAGTTACAAAATAACACTTCATAAAATTAGGGGGGGGGGGTGCCTGTTAAGGGTTATTGATCACCGGATGTTTGTTGAACCGTCCCATTAAAACAGACAGAATTAGTTGACAACTGAAGTGGTACTTAACCCACTGAATCACTCTCAGACTTAATGCTGGCAACAATATGGAGATAATTGACTGGAACTTGAGAAAGAGAATAATTTCATTGAACAGAAGAGGACAAGGGTACAAGTTAGCAAATCATT
The DNA here is from genome assembly GCF_021292245.1 of Micropterus dolomieu. Classification (NCBI taxonomy): domain Eukaryota; kingdom Metazoa; phylum Chordata; class Actinopteri; order Centrarchiformes; family Centrarchidae; genus Micropterus; species Micropterus dolomieu. The sequence goes on from NC_060167.1 coordinate 35,582,600, forward strand.
GCTATTGCTCAGAATACAGCAGCAAAAATAACACAGATATTCAAAAAGGAATTACTTCAAAAAGGATGGAAGCATCCAGGCCGTTGCCGTAAGCGATCACCCTGCGATAAGGGAGTTTGTGCAGGAGAATCAGCAAGCAAGTGCCTCAGAGCTGGCAGAAGAAGTGGAAAGCCAAAGTATAGTGACTGTTTCATCTGAGACACAACCTGCATAGAAGTGCCATGCATGGTTTTGCTGAATCCAAAGCAATGGGAATCCATACTCTGGTCTGTTGAGGACAAAGTCCGTCTTTTTGGATCTGATGGCATCCAAAATGTGTGGAATCAGAAAGGGGAGCAGTACAGTGAGAATTGCATGGTCTCCACAGTCATACAGTGGTGGAGTTCTTAAATGGGGATGCATGAGTGCTGAAGGTGTGTGGGAATTGTAGTTCATTAATGGCATCATGAATTTGCAAACGAGAAACCTTGAACAAGACATGGGTACCTTCTCACCACACCCTGGGTCGTCGGGCAATTTTTCAGCATGACAGTAATCCTAAACATTCTTCAAAAGCAAAGTTTGTCACCCATCCTCAACCTCAGGAACAAGTTAAGGAGCAGAACAGGATAGACAGGACTATATGCTGTGAACTTGTACACTCGATGCCAAGAAGGGTCAGTGCAGTACTTATAGGTAAGGGAAGACACACTAAGTACTACAATATTACCTACTTGCTGGATTGAATCGATGGTGAACTAATTTTTACAATAATAGATTTAAACAAAGTTACTTCATGTACTTACTTTACACATATTGCTGACATATTGTTTGTTATTAAGTATGTTTAATACATTAAAATTTTGTCATCTTCCTATAAATATTAATGGTGATCATTTCTATGTTCATCAGGGATGTGTTCATCTGTGGACCGTCTAAGAAATCTGGGTGCTGCTGACACCACCTGCTGTGGATTTGAATGTGGCTGTTTTGACTAACACATTAATCTTCCTTATGTGTGGAGTCCTGACCATTCCATTTTATTATGTAGTGTTTACATGTTTGCCCCCCCTCTGCTGGTCAGAGGAAGCACTGCAGTGATGGAAATATTCAAATGTTTTTTCACACTCACCCTGTTCACCCCAGTTCATCTGAAGGACATGGCCCACAAAAAAGCCAAACTGAACCTGTGGCTTCTTCCTGTATGAGATGTTCTAATCCAGAGATTGTCAATCTTGGGGTTGGGAACCCCAAAGAGGTGGTGCACGAGTTGTGATGCATAAATAGCAGTGTACCAAAGGTTACTAACAGTCAAGGCATACAGCAGTTTTTGTCCTCTAAATTTGGGGACATTTTTCAGGCCCATTATGACACATTAAGTCTTTGTAGGATCAAGCCTGAGCTGGGACAGGCTTTATTTCTTTTCAGAATGACAGGTTGAAGTTTGTCTCAGCATCCACTGGGTGGAGGGAATACAGCTACCCTGCTCAGAGTGGTTAGAAATGGACAGACTACAGAAATATGATTTGTTGTCAGGGACGTCTTTGTAGCACCCCGATGTAGAACCTAAAATACATCCACACACTGCCTCTCAGAGTCTGCGGTGTTGGAATTGTCCAGCATGGCTTTGCTTGCCAGTGTCCACCATTTTTGTTTGTTAGCTTAGTTTACTGATAGATGGATCAACAGGGCATGCAACAGGCCTAGCTGGACCAGAAGCCAAACTACTTCAAAAAGGACAGTACAGAACACGTGAATGAATGCAACAAAGTTCATTCTACACAGAAGTTTAGAAGAAGGGCTTACATGTCAGTTTGATTTGGTTTCAGCTCGAGTTTTTGAAAACGGGACAGAGCTATATTGTGAGTTCAGTGAATTTAATATTTCTTTAACTGGTCATTTTAAATACAGCCTAAGTGTGTTTCGCATACATTCAGACATGATTAAAGGGAGTTTCAGTAATTATTCATTTTCATCAGTTTTATTGTCATCACCAAATTGATCAGACAGAGGAATATAGAGTGTCAGAATATATTTTGGCTTTTGTTTTCAACAAATCCAGTACACGGCTTCTAATAAATCCATGTAAATTCACAAATACATCAACCCATAATAAATAAATCATCTTTGAAAAATTGGCAAATAAATAGTTAAATAAATTAATAAATACACAAATAAATTATTTAATGAATGTTTGAGGTAAAGTAAGAGCTAGTTGGCATTTAAAATATTACTTGCATGTAAATTATTGCAATTCAATTTATAAAAAACAATATAAAATATTTTATGTCTCTGATCAACACTGAGATTTTTATGAATTTCATACATAATTCCTGAACAATTTCAAATTGGGTTATTGCTTATATCAAAAGGCAGGAGTATGATGCATGCATGTGACGAGCCTGAGAAGTGAAGTGACAAGCTCTTCTCTGACTTTGAACTATTAAAAAGTGTATAAATAGAAATGAAAGAGATGAATATTTCCCACTCAGTCCTCAGAGCTGCAGTCGTCTTCTGCTTGGTAGCCTTTGAAGCAGGCCGACTCGTAGTGCTTGTTCAGGTAGGACTTGAGTGCGAAGCTTTTGTGGCAGCGTTTGCAGGAGTAGTGCTTGAAGGCAGAGTGTGTCTGCATGTGGGCGCGCAGGTTGGAGCGGTCGGCAAAAGCTTTGCCGCAGTGTGCGCAGGCGAATGGTTTCTCCCCTGTATGGGACCTCATGTGGCCCTGCAGGAGCCAGGGTCGACTGAAAGCTTTGCCGCACACCGTGCAGTCATGCTTCAGGTCATGGGTCAGCATGTGCATGGCCAGCGCTGGCATGGACACGTACACCTTGTGGCATGTGGGACACTTCCTGGCCTGTTGGCTGTCCAGGCTACGGTGAGTCTGCTTGTGTCTGCTCAGATTGGAGGATGTGGCGTAAGACTTTCCGCACTCGCTGCACACGTAGCGACCTTTAGATTTCCCTTTAGCAGGGCTGCAGTCTGCTGATTCAACACCCTCGCTGCTGTCCGACTGACTGCCTCCCTTGCGGGGACACCTCTGGTTGGGTCTCCGGCGGGAGCGGCCGTCAGAGATGAGGAAGGCGTCAAGGGTGCACGCCTCCAACTCAGGGACACTACTGTCTGACTCGACTGTGTCACTGGAGACGGGGCTGTCCGGATGCTCCATGTCATGGTCGGAGTACTCTTCCCCGCCGCTGCCATCTGGGGAGTACAGGGGTCCTGAGGAGAGCCCGGTCTGCTCATGACCTGGCTGCTTTGTGCTCTGCAAAACTGAGGGGATGGTGTAATCGTGGATGTAGCCTGGGAAAGGAAAAAGACATTTAATAAAGACGTGTAAAATATTTTATTAATTGGAATAAATGAATGGAACATCTTCATGATCTCAATAACCTTTGAAATATCTCACCCAAACCTCTAATCAATATGGAACCTTTACAGGAAGCTTTTTGTAAGTGCCAGGTTCAGCAAGCCTTGGGAATCAAATATTAATGAGTCTTTGCTGCACAGTTCTGCCCTGATCAATACTGCCACTGGCTCCAACAAGTGCTATCATAAGAAACAAAACTCTGAAAGGCACATTGTGGCTGAATAAAAGTCAAACGCAATGTGCTGACATCGGCAAAGCAGTCACAAAGCAATACTTTGGCTCTGGATCGATCCACCTGTCGCCGCCTTGCAGTGGCAGCAGCAGCAGAATATGTGTGTGTGTGTGTGTGTGTGTGGAGGGGGGGTGCGTCTCAGCAGTGAAATCCCCTCAATCACTAAATCATTTTAATCAGATCATTCCCCATCTGTGCTGTTTTTGAGAGTGTTCATGAGTGTGATAAGGGGGAGATTGAGTGACAGGTGGGGGACTGCAATTTGGCAAAAGGGAAGGGCTGGGCATGTGTCATGTGTGTGTGTGTGTGCGGGGGGGCTGCTGTCTGATCTTGGTATTTTTGGTACATTGAGCCCATCCCCCCCCCACCCCCCATCCGCACACGCACACTGGAACACAAAAGGAAGCAGACAGCTGGCATCCTAAATCTGGGGGACAAATGATTCAACTCAAACACAAGATCTGTGATGCTGCTGGTGGTGGTGTGTGTGTGTGTGGGGGGGGGGGGGGGGGTC
>NC_060167.1:35586711-35609691 GCF_021292245.1 Micropterus dolomieu
GGGGGGGGGGGGGGGGGGGGATCCGCTCAAAGCACACATTTCTTTGGATGTTTCTCAAAGCCAAACACACACACACACACACACCATATTGTTTGTATTGCAGGGTTGTTCTCACATCCAGCCTCCGTAGAAATCCCACGGATGAAAATCTACTGTCTGCCAATGTCCTGCTCATGTTGCACTTTATTGAATTACCTGCAGCACTCTCTATTTTCCAGTCAATACCCATCCTCTAAAAACCCTGTTCCATCACCTCTCGCTGCTCCACATATGGATTGTGTTGCTGCAATCCTACTCCCTGTGGCTATCTAGCATCCTGCAGGATCAGATGGAGAGATGAGGGGGGGGGGGGTTGATAAGAGGAGAGACTCAAGGGCAACTGCACCATCTAAGGACAACACAGTCCCATGTGGCTATCTGCTTTCTCTAGAGGTTTTTTTCCCCGTCTTTCTAGTTGGACCTGACAAAGGCTTGCAGATTTTGTGCCTAATGGCCACGTACAAGTATATCTCATAATTCATGTACACAATAGTATTAAAGCCAGAGGCTGCTGTGTGATCTGGTTTGAGTATTAAGCAGATTGAGCCAGCGTGACCTGAATACTATTTAGCATCCGCCGAGTTAGAAAACAAAAGTCCTCAGGCATATGGAAGGGGGGTGAGCGATGCCTGTGGGGGGTTTGGGGGTTTCCAAGAGCGATTAGGTAGCAGAGACAATAAGAAATATTGTTGCGTGAATCCCTATCTGTAATTTTAGATTTTCTTTTCTTCATTTTAGTATGGATCATCTCTAAATGAAGAAATCAATAGCTACTGCAGCAGAAAAAGGGATAAAAAAGTTGAAAACACAACTCAGAGAGATGTCAACTCACCATTTTCACTCAAACGCACCGCCAAGTTGGTGGCCGACTCTGTGATGGCATGTGTCACAGTGTAAGAGTCGTCCCAGTGCTGCTGGTGCTGATGGTAGTAGTTGGAAGAGGAGCAATCGTGAACCTTCGGCTGCTTCACCAAAAAAGAGCGTGGCATTTTTTTTTCCCCTGATGAAAAACTGATGCTAGGGCCTCATAGAAAAATGTGAACAAACTGATGATAAAAAAATAAAAAAGAAAAGAGCAGAAATGTACTGAGCTTCCAGGCGGCCTTCTTCAATAGGCCAGACAACGGAGGATTGAAAAAGAGGTTTACAACAAATCTGTCCTGGAAATGGTTTAAAGCCAGAGGGAATGGGAAAGACAAAAATGTAATGTAAGCAGCAGAGAGAGAGAGAGAGAGAGAGCAAGCAGAGGACAGGGAGAATGGAGAGGAAGATAGAAAGCGGTGAAGGAGAAACTGAGGCAGAGAGAGAGAGAAAGAGAGAGATGGCTGGACTAGCTGAGCTCAGCACTACTGCAGCCTTTTATATGTGGGGCACGAGCCCCAAAGATCAGGTGGTGCTTTGGAAGAGGGAGCTGCTTAGCATTAATCCATCAAACATCCCCGGGGACACACATCAAATTACCACGAGCCGTCTGTGCTTCTCCCCATGCACGCACACACACAGCAGTCAACTAACCCACATCCTCCTCCTCTTCCTTTCACCCCTCCGTCTCCCCTCTTTCAGGGAAGCAGAGCAGACAATAGTGGTGCAGAAGCACGTGGGTGACACTACACACAACATCTTGTCCTCCATTGTCTTTCAATGAAGTAGCTAACACAATTTATGCTGCCCCAAACACACACCCTTTCCTCCTAACACCAGCACCACCTCTGATATTTCATCATCATCATCCACATATCCAGCTGCCGGAGCAAGGCCTTAGTATGTCAATCAGAATATGGATTGGGTTCTATTTTTTTTAGTATCTGCATTCAGAGCCCTTCATCTGTCTCTTAGGACTGTGTAACCAAACTGTGTCTGTAGGTACAAGGATCAAAAACGTTAATTTCTTGGTGTTTACTAATTCTCAGGTGGACAGATTTTCTCCATTTTTATTAGTTTTATCCTGCGTTATTATTTATTCAAAGCTTTCACTTCCACCAGCTCCTTTATTTCAGAAATGTCTTACAATTTCTAAAAATAATGTTTTTCAAATTTTAGGTACAAGAGAAAAATTCAAACATGGTGATGTAAAAACGATATATGAGTCCTACAGAGCATGTTGGGTAGAGGTAAGAAGTAAACCCCTTGCACATTACTTACATAATTTGTTTGATTGTAACTTACAACAAATAGATAAAACTCAACCTCAAACTAGTTAAACTACTCAGTGATCACTTTTTTTATTTTTATTTATTTTAATTGGATATTGGGGTATGTATGTACTGACCTCATAACAGTTAACCAGTGAAAGCTATATGAATTGATATTCTTTATTGATAGATGAGGCATGGCACAGGGTAGTGTTTTAAATGAAGACACACTAGGGCATATGAAATGCAAATTAAATGTGCATTCACTACAAATTTGCTGTTTGAATCCCTACAGTTTTCTGACTTCAGCGTGCAGGTTTAACATTTCTATTTTTCCCTTCAATCCTCTGAATGCCCCTGGCAGTTTTATGTCTTTCTGAAGACCCTCAGCTCTCCATAGAATAAAATGGCCCCATGGTGACTTCCGGTCCGTCAGCTGTGACGGCCTGACCTCGGGTGCCTGCAGGGTCATAGGGTCAAATTCTGGTTGGCTGAAGAGACGGCAGCAGCTTAAACACAGCCTGGGCAGCTCACTCACAGATGGCCCTGCGAGGAAGCGTTCAGTATGACTGGATCATACAGAATATATAAGTTCACAGACAGATGTCGATGGTGACATGTTCTGGTATCTGGTCATATCTCGTCTGGTCTACTGTGAAAGCGACAAAAAAAGCATCCCAAAACGTCAAAAGATCTTAATGTATCCTACCAACAAGTACTGCGTATGTATCAAAGCCGGATATCTCTTCTTCCTCTGTGCCAGAGCTCTATTGTTGTTTCAAAAACTATTAAAACTCATCAATGAGCCACACATGTTCCTTCATTACTTTTCAACATTAAAACTTCTGAGTTTCTTGAGCAAGTTCCAACATTTTACTGTGGACAAGTCTCTGTTGAAAAGAGTTTATACTTCTTTTTATTGAGTCAGTTTTAACATTTGCTATGATGAGTGTGTGAAGAACAAAAACGTGTTGGTAAAATTTGTGAATGTGTGCTATAAAGTTACAGGCATAAACTGACATGATCTTTGCCACACAGAAAGCTCAGGTCATCTTATTGGACTATCCCTTCAAATAAAGAGTTTAATTTGCTTCCATCAAGCCTGAGGTTTTACTTCCCTAGAGGTGCAACAAACAGATGCATGAGGTCTTTTATTCCTACAGCTGCCTTTGTGCCTTTTTTTTAAACAAAAGGGTGAAATGTTTTGGGCTGTGACTAGCTGTGTACTTGTTTATTAGTGTAGGTATGTATATCTTGTACGTATATCTATTGTTTATAGTGCCATTTTCATTAATTACTGTCTGTCCTTTTGACTGCCGTCTGCTAGCCAAATTCCTTCTCTGGGAAAATAAAGCCTCACTCTACACTACCATGAACACACTCTGCATTTAGTTTATTTTGACTCAATCCCACAGACGCTGACCTGCTGCCCCAAATACTCAATCCACTGCTAACAGACCCCAACAAACGCACTAGTTCCTCTCATCTGAGTAACGTTTGCCAAAAACTACAATGACCTGCTGTCCTTTGAAAGCAAAACTGCCATTAATCACAACTTGGGTGTCATCTTTGTAACTCTGGCCATTGCTTGTATCAGTTACAATAACAAAGTGTACTCCTGTATTGACATTGTTAGAACCAGGTCCAGTGGTGTAAGGGACACAAGCAATTAAACAATCAGACCAAAAGTGTAGCTGGATTATCTGAACCCATTTATTTAGAGGTATGACTAGAAAAAGCCCAACCAAATTGCTACGTAATAATTCTCTTTTGACAGGAAAAGCGTGAGCGCACACACAGTTTGGTGGGTCAAAGTGGAGGCAGGAACTTGGTCTTTGGAGTTTGGGTAAGAATTTTATTTTTATCACCTTTGATTTCTCTTCCATATAAGTTTGTTTAAAACCTGTGAAATTGTCTGACCACTTGGACCTATTTGAAGCGATGATGTAGAATTGTGAAACCTCAGCCATTACTTTGGTGCACACGCTGTTTTCGTTACCAATGGCCCGAACTAAAAACATAAAACCCAAGCTGTAATAAAGTGTAAGTTTCATTTAAAAATGAAACATTATGTCTTTGGTGGGAACCAGTGACCTGAATTCCGCAGACATAGTTGGATAGTAGGGAGGTATTAAGAGATAATTGGTTTTGGCCTTTCCGTGAGTGATTTGTTGATCATGTGAAAAACCTAAAATAACTCCAGCCTCATCCTTTGCAAGCGACCTTGCCTAGAACTGTGTCAGTGTGTGCACCGCAAAGTCTTTCTTAAAACAAATAAACATGTGTGTTTAAAACCTACACACAAAGGTGGCACAACACACAGCGCTGATGTCATCGATGAACAAATTGAGCAGAGCAGAGTGATTCCCCAGGGGATCGGCATGATACCATCTAACAAAGCACAGGCTAACATGGAAAACAGAACATGGAGTATTTTGACACAAAACTGACTCCACAATTCTATCACTTTTGGGATAATATCTTCCTTAATGTCACAAAGAGAAATTACACAGGCAGAGTATTTCTGCTAGAGAAATCTGCTCATTGCTGTCCTTGTTCATGTGATACTGCTGAGTCTGATTAAATGCATGTTAAGTAGCATTGCAGGGAATGCACCCAAAGATTGTCTATCTAAGCCTGTTGAGCTGTGATAAGTGAGATAATTTGTGTTAATCACATCCAGTCATTAGAGAGCCATCTGAAAAACAAATGCAGGTCCTTTTCAGTGAGACATCTTTTCAGCACCTCCACAAAAATCTCCCACTCCGCCATCTGACAACGAGGCAGCTGCACGCCAGTGAATGAGAGTGATTGTCTCTTTTCTTTTAATCAGCACTTAGTGAGTGAGAAAAAGGAGAACGTCCCCTCAGCTCTCTGCATGTTATTTCAAGGGCTGATTGTGGTTAGCTGCAGAGCGCGACTTGCGATTTATGTTCCAACACATTTCATACTTCTTCTTTTTTTTTAACCAACCAGCTTTTTGCAGATGGTGTTAGAAATGCTCCACTGAGATTTCTCTCTCACACTTCTCTGCAGAAGCAAATAACAAAACACCTCAAGTCAATTTGGAAGTGACTGGTTAAAGTCTCACACAATTGGCCACGTCTGCACTGTGTCACCTCAAGTGGGGAGGCGGGATGAGGGGTCAGCGGAGGAGATAAGGGAAAAACTCCCAGCCGTCAGGTGAGGTGACTGACAGGGGATAGAGTGGGGATGCTGAGGAGGCCGACGGGGATGCCAAAAAAGGGGGGAGGAGGTGTTGTACAACTGCATTTTAATCTAGTCAGCCCTCAATCCCGATAAAAGGAACCTGTCCATCTCTCTCCCTTCCATTCTGGGGATCATCAATCATACGTGTCACTGGCCTCTGCTCCGGTGGATGTCAGAGTCTCTGGGGAGCAGCCAGGCGAGAGCTACACATGCTGTCCAAAATGGAAAAGCCAGCGCGATGAAAGGAAAATGTGGTGAATAAAGAGAATGATGACATGCCTGATGGCACATGAAGTTATGAGAAAGATAGTAAAACAACACGTGCATTATATTTACTGCAAATATTTCTAAATTGTAAACTCATGAAAAACATTGCTAATGTGCTGAAAATCTTTAAAGTAATGACTCAACATACTGGGAAATAGCTTTCTCATAGAGTGAGGGGAGACGTAGTTAGCCTACCTTAGCATAATGAGCAAAGGGAGATAAGCAATCCTGGTTCTGCCCAAAGTAAAACAAATAAGCCTACCAGCACCTTTAAAGCTCAATAATTACGATGTTGTATCACATTTGTGGGCAGAAATGTATACTCAACAATTTGTTTAGGGAGCTTCTCAATGTCAACTTCTAGTATAGGCAGCGTGTAGCGAAGGGCACACACCAGTCACCCTACCTCTACAGGGTACCAATCATGACCGCAATGCCAAAGTGCCAGGCTCGTTGGTGTGGCTGTCCAAGCGCATTCTCAACCGTAGTGAGGGTACACCCAGACAACAGGGCTGACTTTCTTAAATTCAGTGGAGGAGGAGAGAGTAAGGATAAAGACCTGTTTGGACTTTTTCACTTACCTCTCTTAGTAAGCAGCAAATAATACTAAATCTATCTGCATGGCCGGACACCATCATTTTTTTGTCTTGTGCCCATTAACAGGAGTTCTTTCTGTACAAGGACATTGTCATGGCATGTTGAGAGCATTTCTGTGGAAAGCTTCTGTCCTCGGCTGAAGATCATACAGCACACCTTAGTGAAATAAGCAAATTAATCGTCTCACAGTCCCTGTCCTGGTGTCCTTGGCACCTATTGACAGAGACCTCCACAGAGCCCGCATGAATTCTTTTCCCCTGGACACTCGCTTTGGACTTGCTGAGCATGTTTCTGGCCTGGGGCCTACATCGCCCCTCCATTACTGTTCAATACACAATCAACTGATGGTGTCAGTGGGGGTGACATTGTCTCTACAAGTGTCATTCGCCGGCCTTGAGAGCACTTACACTAAATGGCTCTTTGCCAAATAGCCCTTCAGCACTAGCCAGTTCAATTGCACTGTCAAAAGGAGAATTACCTGCTACGGGGCCCCAAATGGGAGCTCTTGCTTGATAAAGGACACCAGGAATCATTTAGGCTAATGTCTCTGCATTAAAGGAGCTAGGAGTGAGGAATCAAGGCTGAACTGCCACATCTGCATGAACAAGGGATGGAGTAAGCATTGTAGATTTGTCTTAATTGAGAGGCACGTGGCAAGAGAGTGTGTGTGTGTGTGTGGGGGGGGGTTCAGCAGGCTCCAGCTGTAAAGCTATAGCAACAGACGGCCTGCTTCTTGTTGGAAGAGGTGGGTTGAGGGGGGCGCTCACTAGAAAAAGTGAGGTGGGGAGGGAGTGGAGGTGGGGGCCTCTCACCCTCACACACCCTTTGTCTCCTCGCCATCTGCTGGGATTTGGTTGTGTGGGTGAGTGTGTGTGTGAGGAGGGGAGGTGTAGGTTGTAGGGTTAGACGGGGGGGGGGGGGGGGGGGGGGGGGGGGGGGGGGGGGGGGTGTACATTCCGTCACCTTACAACCATCTACGCTGCAGAGCCACGCTGGGCCAGGCCAAGGCAGGCCAGGCCACAGGAGGCTGCAAGCGCTCTGTCACACAGGGAGAGAAATTTACAGCTCCAGTGACCCCACTCAGAGGACTCTCCATTTCCCAAACACTCACTCTGGTTTATTGCTCATTTTGTTAAAGAGTAGAACGCTACGGAAGGTTATTAATAACAACACTACTGAGGAACCTGCCAGATTTCAGTGAGCATAAAGGGAGGGACAGATTTTAAGTACAAAACAAGAACACAAAATCCTCACTGTTCACCCAGAGTTAAATGTGCTTCCAGTGTTTTCTCCAGTGGATTCTGAGCATGTGACATGTGACATAGTTTTAGGCTAGCATGGTCAACATTTGATTTATATACTACTAAATGGTCTTGTCAAACTTGAATACTGACTGGATTAGGTTTAATGTTTATATTTTTCCAGCACAGGAACTGTTACATTCTTGCACAACACAAAAGTAGCAGTGAGGAGGTCAGGGCCGATGGTGGGAACGCAACACGCAGGGCATCCTCCATCCTGTCTGGTTAGGTTTAGACCTCTACAACACTTTGGTTAATGTTTGGTACCCACTGTGCTTTTGGTTAAATATTGGAGAAAAAAAAACGTCCTGTCTTGTGCCTGATTTTTCTGAACCTTACCCAAGTGCTCCGAGTTCAGAACCACTAAAACAAATGACGCATGTTAAAAGTGAATGTTTCACAGATTTGTTTAGTATCAGCAACTTTGCCAGGAGATTAATTGAAAACATTTTCCTTGATAAGAAACGTCCTATCCTGGCGGCATTGCATTTCTTTCTAAATGTATTTGCTGTTGCAGATTAGTAGTCATTTTGAGGAAACAGAGTGGCCACAGGACATGTAGGGTCAGTTTAAAGCTTACCTTTCTGCACGTTCTCACCCTCCATGGCAATAAGATGAATGATAAATTACTTCAATTCAAACACCATAAAGATGGAAGATTCATGTCAACTGCATTATTATGGTAACAGTGTTGCTGCAAACAGAAAGAACGCTTGCTGAGTTTCTCATCTTAATGACATGTTCACATTATAACGATCTTTAACGGTCTTTATCACGTTTACTACATAGTATTTATGTCATAATGATTGACATTATTAAACTGTTTACCAAATCATTCAGTTTTAACAAAACACTTGTTGTTTATTCTTGTTATAACAACATATTATACCATATTATACTTTCATGTTATTACACAGCACCAGCGTATCTTGTGTCTCATTATAACAACATAGTTCCTTTTTATTGGTGGCTGGCATCAATATCCAAAAATATGGCAATGTGCAAAATCTCAACCAATGTTCACCTCATCTTGGAGCTTTTTTCTCTTCTTCGCTGCCTTCGATGGATCTTCTTCTGTATTACATGTCTTGCAGAAGGTTGTGGTGAAGACTGCAGCTTATCTCAAAAGTGAAAATATGTGCCAGCCAGCAGGGTACTGTTTCTCACGGAGCCCCTGAAGTCCCATAAGATCATTTTTTATCTTAACATATCTTTTTCTATATATGTCAATTTCAATGTGGTGAAAAACACACCAATTGCTGTGTGGAACACTGGTTTGAACAGATTATACTGGCAGACAGAAAGTATAATGTGCTAATGAGACAGTCTAAACATGTAATCCTTAACATCTGATACCACTCCACATTCCAGGTGACATACAACTACAATACTCTATTTTAAAAATGAAGTTCCTTTTGTGGGCTAACAACACTGATTACATTCATAACTCTCTCCTGCCATCTCTAACTGGTTCTGCTCTTACAAATCTGTAATGCTGTCGCATGGGTACTTGATAAACGTTCAAATCTGTTTTGTACTTGCTCAGCAGTTTTGATCTTCAAAGGCAAAAAAGAAATAGTTAGGTCTTCATGAAAATGAATGCAGTATACGTCATCATCAGCTGAGCTGGTCAGACTGGGTTAGCAGCTTGTCACACAAGCCTACACCAGTGTTAAAGCCGCCTGACATGCTAGACTGAAAGCAGCACAAGAAATAAAATCACCCTTGTTGCTATATTCCAGGGAGTAAAGGCATATTTCACCATGGAGATCTTTTTCAGTTTGTTGAAAGTGTGTCAAAAGATATAATAAAACCAATAAAGTCTTCAAAAGTAAGCTCCACTTGTTGCTGTAGTTACTGTGCACTTACTGTACACATACAGAAATAAAGGCATAATATCTACAACAAATAAGGAACATAAATAAGGAAAATAAAATAAAAAAATTCACTGTGGCCCATAGTGTCTGTATAAAAATTCTTTGTTTAATTTAAAAGCTACATTTTTCTTTTCAGTCCATTAATGTGAGTATTAAAACCATGTGCTCACCATAAAAAATGCAAATCAACACTGAGGAAAAATCTGTCTCATTTAGCTAATTGGCAGGCTCGGCATGGGTCTGTGTTTGTGTGTGTGTGTCTGTGAGGAGAAAGTGGTATTGACCCCGCGAGCAGATGGGCTCCTCTACACTGCTCTGCTCAGTCCTCAACACACACTGGGTCATGCAGGAGAATGGATGTGGGAGTGTGTGTGTGTCACTGACCATCTGACACCTCCCACAACTGGTCTTCACTCCCCCTGTGCTTTCCACGTGAATGTAACAAATGGAGTGCAATCCGGCCAATGGAGTTAATTATCAAGATGGTGTGTAAATACAGATTTCCATATGATAATCAGGGATGTTGAAGGTTGGCAAAAGTAGGCAAATTCTTTTTTTTTTACTTACTGATTATCTTACAGTGAGTACAGCGCTGAGATGTGTCCACTCACTAAAAATTACAAACAATTAAGACGAAGTATAAATGTCAGTCAGCCTAAAATGCAAAGAAATCTTCCTTTAGATTAACCTTTCTTGTCACGTCCGCTTCACTTAGCTGATTCCATACATTTTTCCTCCAAGCTGTCAAAGGTGGAGATAAGGGCAGAGGAACACATTCTGACATGAAACCTGTTTTACGATTGCGTTGCATTCTTGTCTGGGTGACAACTGGCGTTACTGGCTCTTTGTTATGACCTTTACTCTGACTCATGTTGAACACTAGTGCAAAATGATGGCTCAGAGAAGTTTGCCTTGTCCCTTATCCAGCTAACCATGGTAATACGTAAACTCACCAGATCATTTTTACAGTGCCACTAAAGACATAATGTGTTTTAATTGTTGACTTGTGGGAACAATGTATTGCTGTATTTGTATGGCATGGGAACAGGATTTGTTTGATACTGATGGCCTGTCCAGGGAGTACCTCACCTCTCATCCAGTGTGTGCTGGTTTAGGCTCCAGCCCCCCGTGACCTTTAAAAGGAGAAGCAGGTGTAGAAATCGGATGGAAAGATGGAAGGATGGATGAAACAAGATCCATATTTTGTGTTAAGAAGTTATTGTGTGGGAAAAAGATCTGTATACCATATTCATAAACAGGGTTGTTATCCTGAGGGAACAAGATATTACATTGTGGCTAAAGTATCCATACATATGTGTGTAAACCGGTTTTCAAGATGTTATATACCTACATCCCTACACATGTGTGTATACACAACTTGTAGGCACTCTATGGATTTTGTTCCAGCAAGAAAATAACTCGTTTCCACAGAAATGTTGTTCACTCAGGTTTACAAAAAATATTTTGGGATTTGAGGGACAATGCCATCAAAAAGTATTTTGGGATGGACCCTCCTTTATTGCCAGTGTAATTATCGTGTCAGCAAAACACAGAATTTCGTGTAGATCCTCCCATCAATTTAGGAGTCTCTTTGAATACTCTTAAATTGTAATGTAACTCAATAAAAGCTAGAATGGTTTACATAAGGGAACCACTGTTTTGCTTCGCTTTTATAAATCAGCTTGTTAGCCACTGTGTCAGATGGGCCCATGGACGAATGGCAGTTGTTCACATACAATTATGCTGATTGAGTGGCACACCATGTTGTCTTCTTTTTCACTCTTTGGTGCAGCCGGGCTGCTGGAGAGCTTTTCCATCACAGCAGATACGATTAAATTGATTGAGGGCTTGTCCATTTATTTTTGCCTACCCCCCACCCCACACACACACACACACTGACCATCCTGTTTAGCTGACATGTTTGGCAGTAAGACGACTTGTGGAAGTGGAAGTCTGAAAGGGTTCACTTCTCGCTGACAAAAAAATCGGTTCAAAATCAGATTTGGATATTTATCATTATTGGAGAAGCTCATTCAATCTAACCCCATCGAGCATTTTTCGTTAAATCAAATGCACATACAGTATTTAACTCATTTTAGAATCAATAAGGCATCATCCACTGTCAGATGAATTATTTTGCCCCTATATGAATTCAGGACTTTGTTTAGTTGTATACATTGCATCTAGCGGATTGATTCTCCCCGGAAGTCCTTAAGAGCTTCTGTTTATGGTATACGAGGGGGTGAAGGGCACCCAGCTGTATCACCCACTGATTGATTCACCAATCTTTTCTTCCCCAAGCTCAGGTCACGTGCCACTTTGTTCCCTGCAGCAGAGAAGATGCAAATTGAACCAACAACAGCTGTTGAATGAGATGCTGTGTCTGGTTACGCTTAAAGAAGCATCTTGCTGTCAGCCCAGTAAGACGGACGAGAAGTGCTGTATCTCTAGTTAAGCTCCACAGCTTACTTTGTCCATTGATACTTCTCCAGTGTGATGGAGGAGACGGTTTTGTTCTGCTGGTTGCTCTGGTTTCTCTCATTTAGGCTTGTTTGAATGTCCATCCCATACGCACAATTATTTTGTTGTATGTTTGTTTATATGCCATTCTGTATATGAAATGTTAAAACAATAACCTCCCATTTCAAGTCACCACTGTCAGGTTTGTTTAAGCAACAAATACTCGAAAGGTGGCATGGTGGTAAAACCACAAATGTCAGTTTACTTGTCATGAGGACCACACTTCAGCTTGTGTCCTATGTGGCTTTGGAGGAGCTATATCTGAAAAAATAACTCATCGGAATAGAGAATAGGGCAGAGTTTGAAAGACGCCATGCCAAGGGGGGAGTCTGATAGATTTCCTATTATGACGAAAGGAGCAAAAATGCAGGCATCCAAGTCTCAGCCTGCTACTTCAATTTGACCATTCTTTTTTAAATCTGTCCTTTAAGTCCCCAACTTTATGAAGTGCAATACTATATTGCTCAAGTACCCTTTAAGTTGGTTAAAACAACAAAAGCTGTTTTAGCTTCAGATAAACTTCGGAACAAATATTCCCCAAAAAACAATGACGAAGGAATTATTACAGCAAACCCTATTTTAATGTTGATATAGGCACCTGACTAACCTGAAGACAGACTTGAAAATCTGTCTACCCTAAGAAGGTGAGCTACTTAAGATGGCTACTAACTACAGTTGCTTACTTTGTCACAAGCAACCAAAATATGTGAGCAGTTAACTATGCCAGGTACAAACCCATGAAGTGATTTATGTAGCCATATTTTAAAGTTTGCCTGAGAGAGTCATGACACAAATGCGTGCAAAAGTAATAACGTTTAATTCAAATAAAACCATGCAACAGGTCACCGTCATCCTGATTAGATTCAACCCGTTATAAAATAAACATCCAAAGCCGTACATTGCGTTCAGTGGGCATTCACTGTTTGAGAGAATAGGCGACTCCTTGGAGGATACTCAGGTCAGCCCAGACTGAAGAAACCAACACAAGAAACCAAAAACAAATCACAGCTCCTCCTGCTCAGCACAGGCCACAGTACAGTGGTGATCCCGAAAAGGTTCCAAGCATACAAACTTTATGTTCTCCGGAGACAGATAGCACAAGGACCTGTACCCACACCCCCCACCTTACATCCCTCCCACTGGCTGCTAATAATCAATCACTATCACAAAGCGCTATGAACCATATGGCACACAGAAGAAGTCTGAGAACATGAGTGATGAGCACGCACTGCCCTGTTAATACATACTCTGCTGAATGTCTAATAGCAGTTGATCCCATGTACCAGACATGCACTGGTTTAAGGAAGGCCCGTCTAATTCACATCGTCGGGATTGCGGAAGCTAGGGAATTTGAGACTAACAGGGCCTGGGAGACCAAGCAAAGCATTATTTGGGGTAATTTTTTGTCTCTTTGAGCATACATTCGGCATACTGCAAGATATTGAGGTTTGTTGTTTTAAAAAAAACAACTGAAAGATCAGAATATTTAAGATATCTGTCAGGCAGGGTTACAGAAATATATTGTTGTGAGTTGATTCGAATCCCTCACCAAAATACCCATATAACAGGGACTAACTATCACCACTTGTGAAGATTCCAGCACACAAAACAAAATTGGTACACTCAATCAGGTCATTTGTCATTTTACAATCTGGATGTAGAACACAAAGATGATAAAAAAAATTAAAAAACATTAGTAGATGTACAGTATTCTTGTTTTGTAATATCTGATTTGCACCGTGTACTTTAATGGATGACTGGGCAATGGGTGAGGAGGTCAGGTTCACCTGCCCATTCCTCCCTGTCCAATGGGAGGCTCCCGAGGTAGGAAGTGGGAGTCGAGAGTCTCATAGTATGATGGTTGTGTAGTTTAAAAGTGGTAGAGTCAGTCGGTCAAGTGTTTAAGATGCTGTGTATGTATGTGTATGCCTCTGTGTGGGTTTGTGTGTATGTCAGGGAGGGGTGGCAGCAGGAGCCTCAGTTACTGTACACCTGGCCTTCGGGTGGCTGGGAAAGCCTGTTGTTCTCTTTCATCATCATGTGCTGTCTGAGCTCCTGCAGCACCATCCGGATGTTGTATGAGTTTTTCCATCTGGACAGCGCTGACACTGCCTTTATGTCCACCTGAAGGGAGAAGATGGGGCGGGTTTATTAAGGCCTCAATGAGAAACCTATTGTGCAGCCTGGCATTAAGATAAATATGGAAATATGCAGTTGGGGCACAAAGATAGCAATTCAATTATTTTATGAGCTTTTAAAATCAAAATACACACAGAAATGTAAAAATGTCACTTTAGGAGAAGTCCTAGTGGTAAGATAAGACACTTTGTAAATATGGCCCCTGAATCTTAATCAAATAGTTAAATACCTTGAGATTCCCAGCACTAGTAGCTATTTCTTTACCACCTGCTTGTATTTAGACAATTTGGCAAGTGAATAAGGAGGACTGCTTACAATCACGATGTCTGCTCAATGTCGTGATGTCTGTCAGCCATCGCCGATGGCATCGTCTATCAGCCCAACCCTATCTGGTAACTTTTTTCATTTTTAACTGCAGGACCATACCTAAATACAATGGCTGGTCAAAGCCATTCTATATGGCATATGGTTAAATGATGCCAAACTGTGTTTTAGTTTTCTATAGAAAACAAAACATAATATATCAAATAAGCTATGTTAAGGACACATGCCACATGAACTATGAAGCTGATGTAAATGACTACTGAAGCCAGGGCTTGGTACCAAACTTCAATAATTGTATGGCACCAACCGAATTGCTTTGATACGGCTGAATATGTCGAAAGCTGAAATAACTTGTCATTCAGTACCAGATTTCAATACGTAAGGAGTAAATCTCATCAGCTTCAGTGAGCCAATAAGCCTCCTCACAGCTGCTTATCTACACAGATAAGTGCCGCCTATATCTGCTCGTTGGTATCAAAAAAAATCATTCAGGAAACAGTATTCTACAACTAAAAGCTATGATCCACATAATGCATTGGTCTAATACATACCAGGGTTTTTCCTACATAGAGAAATTTTTGGCACCCTCCAAAGATGTTCTAGCGAGCGCCAAAGGAAAATCACCAGCACCAAAATGATCAAATGTTATATTATTTTTTTTTTTAAATAGCATTTCAGAGCCTCTCCGAATGTTTTTTAAAAGCCATTTATCAAACAACTGTTGATCAAGCAGAACATAAACTTTAACATGACTGTCTTGACTTCCAGCAGTCATCTCTCCTCTCAACCACAGACACTATATGTTACACATACACCACTGGATTTATAAATCAGCTGCTGCGTTAGTTTGACTGCGCTTGAACGCTCCACTATGAAGCTCGCGCTGATGGGAGAGATGACTCCTGTTATTTCTTATTATATAACAGCCGTTTGTGTTTGAAGTGTGCCGGTATTCACCGGTGCTGTCAATTTTACATTTTACTCTTTGGCGTACTGGCACGGGGCTCTCCTCTGCCCTCTCCAGATCAGGTTTTCTGGGCACTGTGTGAACAGACCAGTCCACAGCCTGGAGTAGGCGTGACATTAAAAAAAAAGGTTGATGCGCTACAGCAAAGATTAGAAATGTTGAACTTGTTGTTCTCTATGCACGTTTTTTATTACTGTCAAGTTAATACTTTGCACAGACAAATAAGACACTAACCACCATGTAGAGCATTTTTCATACACAACACACAAACATTAGCACTAATCAAAACTTAACCACCACTGTGGTTAAGTTTTGATTAGTGCTATGTCAGTAAATATCAGTAAAATGGTTTTATTTGCGAAAAAGCTGAATCTCAACTAATAAACTATCTGTAGGCAGATTATCCACATAAAGTGTAACCTGTAAACATATTATTATTCTAACATTATTCTTTACTTTTATGCCTTTACTCCTCCAGGTTGTTGATATATTTTGTTTATCAAATGTCAGAAATGACAAAAAATGGATAGATTTCGGTCATACGGTACTGATCGTGCTTACTGTCATGCAAAGCCAGGAAAAAACCTGCATACCAATGGACTTGAAATGAATAATCTAACTTAGAATGTTAATCAAACAAGCCAAAATGGATATGAAATGTGTATACTCACCACACCATTTAAACTGTGTACGCCACTCAGGTTGATCTTGTTCACAAAGCGGACAAGAGGAGGATGCTCCGGGTATCTGAGGCCACATTCTATTTTTAGACTGTATATCCTGCCTTCATAGACAGTCTGCAATTAAAGAAAGAATGACAGGTTAGCTAGTATAGGCAATGTCCTGGTGTGTGGTGTCCATTCATGTGTTTCCATTAATTAACCACATTTGCTGATTGAGCTTGACAGTGCATTCTTGACCTTAGAACAGAAGTTGACAAAACATTCTCCACTCAAGGTCCCCCTACTTGCTTGTTCATCTATGGTTTCAGGACAAACAGACCAAATGTTATCTGCTGATAAGAACCATGTGATTAATGCGTTTCATTACATGTTTAACAAAGCTTGAGTAAGTGAGGGCATCTTATCAATTATGAACTCTTAGGACTGTGGTTAGGTGAGGAGATGTACAAGTCTCCAATTTGATTACAGCTTACTGCAGTGTGTAACAACATCAACATGTCACAACATCAGTAATCCTACCGCTGGGGTAGTGTGCGTGTCAGTTTGCGACAGGTAACACTGACAACTGCAGCACCTGTGTCAACAGTAAGGCTGATTGTAGTGTTGCTGCACAGAAATAGCAGAGTGCATTGAACATAAGATGCTGGTCCTTAGATAGAGCTGCAAGTCCTCTAGTCACTTAAGGACTCATACCCTAACTTACTGCCAATGCAACCATCCTACCAACATCTTTATATGATGTCAAATGTGCTCCTATACCACAGTGTTAAAAGAACAAGACTGCTACTTCAAACATACACACTAACTAGTGCATGCATGTAAGTGTCTTTACTTCTAAACCACACAAGAAAGTACTACATCATAACTATCTAGCGGGTACGCTGAACCAAAAAAGTGCCACCACAGGAAGCTCTTAGGAAAACATGCTCCTTCCACCTCCTAGCTTTTAGCAACCAGCTACAGAAACTACA
Source organism: Micropterus dolomieu (assembly GCF_021292245.1). NCBI lineage: Eukaryota > Metazoa > Chordata > Actinopteri > Centrarchiformes > Centrarchidae > Micropterus > Micropterus dolomieu. Next base: position 35,603,739 of record NC_060167.1, read on the forward strand.
CAAACTCAAACCCATCCAGCTCCTCAGAGTGCATTCACTATGTAACCATACTGTAGACATTCAAGGGAAGTTAAGCTCAGGAATTTTAGACATTTTGCCCAGTTACAACATACCTTTTAATAGTGAAGTTAAATAAAATAGTGAAACAACACATAAAAAGCTATAGGTGTAGGTACCAGATGTGCTCAGGTGGACAGATCTGCTCGGGGTCCTGCGCCTGCTGGTAACGTCACATAACGCGATTGGCTGTATGTTTGTATGATGACGTGGCAGACGGTGATTGGCTGTATGTCATAGTGTCTACGGATATAGTTTTCAGTGAATTAATGTTATGACGCAAACGTTAACTGTCGATCAGTTAAGCTAATGTGTGCGTACATTGTTGCCATATTGCCAAAGCAAATAAAATAAATAGAGACCCCGAGCAGAACTGATACCTACATTTAGAAATGGGGCACAATGTAGAGTAGCTTAGCTACCGTTAGCTGAACTTGATCGACAGCTAACAGGCGCAGGACCCCGAGCAGATCTGACTACCCGAGCACATCTGGTACCTACAACGGCATGTTTTGGTTAGTATGTTTATTTAAATGAATTGTAACCGTGAACTGTATTCAGCAGCGCACTCTTAATTATCATATGTCCAGATCGTTCACCAGCATCCTATTAAATAGGAATTCAGTAAAATTACAACCCTCTGCATGCACAGTGCATTCTGCAAACATCACTGATGTCTGAGCCAAAGGACTACATTCTTTCAGGTACGTACCAATTACATTAATCGAGTGAATATACTTTAGATTTTTTATGATATATTTCAACCAGCAGATCGTAGCCTAAAGCAAAGTACACAGTTACTTGTTAACACCTTGTGCTAGTTTTAGCGGGCTACCTGTTACCATATGGGATGTAGCTTGACTGAACATACTAATGGAGTAGTTGTGATTCATCTTTTTCCATTCTTTCTTTATTGTAAAACATTTCTTTTATGCATTATATGCTCCTTTTAAACATTTAAAGTTTGCACACAGCTCATATTTGTTGTTGTTCAATAGGAATTCAATACAATGTTAAATGAGTCAACTCACTGAATTAAAGTTCAGCTAAAGTGTTGATTTATTTTATTTTTTAAGTATATTAAGTAAAGGTGTTGTTTACCTTAATGATTTGTGGAATGTTCAACTAAACTGCAAAATGTTTGTATGCTGCTCTTCATCTAACTACTTCACCACTTCTATATCTTGATGTTTATATCAATTAATTGGAGCACAAGCTAAGTAGGTTAAGACTATGGCAGTTAACGTTGGAGAAACTAGCAAGACACAGCTACATTTTAAGTGCATCTGAAAAATACCACCCCCTCCCTTCAAAGCCACCCCCAAAATACATGTTCATGCGCAGTGAGTTCACGGGCAGAGTGAACACAGGTAGGCCAGGATTACATCCCAATTTGCAGTCCAGATATAAAGAGAATTTCGACAGATATATAAAAAAATGCTTCTGAAATAAACTGCCAACAGAAGCCTCAGAGTGAGTTATGCCTGAATGATTTTGATGAGTTTTAAACACATGGTCAAAGAGCTTCATTAAAAGTCTTCTACACTATTACTGCTGTAATATCATCATTGGCTGACAGAGATTCAGCATCATACCTGCAACCTCATGTACCACATGCATTCAATGTGAGAGTGCCTCGCTACCATGCAAGTGCAGCACCCACACGGCCAAATAAAACACAGCCTCTCTTTACCATGTTGCTGGCATTTTCTTGTCTTTCGGGACAGGCCGCTGATTCAGGTCAGCACATGTCCCCTTCAAGTACTGGTTTTAAATGGAGTGAGAGCTCATTAGGAACAAACTGCACCAGTTAATGTTTGGAACTTTTAACTGTAACAACAAATTTGAACAATCCTTGTATGTGCTACATGGTTCCTTTTGTCTTGCAAGGACACTTGTCCAAAACAAATTTTTCAATTCAGTGCAATACTGGAATCCTGATGGCCAACTGAAGAGAAGAGCACTATGATGTATGAAAGTGTTGTAGGCCCCGGGGCCGGCTCACCTTGGCGGGGCCAATGATCATGCCATTCCAGTGAGTTAGCGTCATGTCATCATCATCTGCGAGGCCCCAGCTCACTGTACCGTCTCCACCTCCCTTTTGGCCTTCCTCCAGTTCCTCCAGCAGCCGAAAGCTGCGGGGAACAACAACGCCTTCACGCACACACAGAAAAATGGATAATTTAATGAATTCTGTCCAATCACATGCTGGGAGAAAACTCAGTAGTTATATCATACTAAATGAGTTCCCTGAACAGAAGATGCTGACCAAAAGCTAGAATAACACAAAAGGTCTGTAGAAAAATGAATAAAACAAACCATCCCTCTAGTATCACTTACAAACTGATAATATCAATGTCAGTGCCCTCTACTTGTTGGGTAAGATTATTAACAATTGTTTTGTTAGTTAATCAAAATGTTTAGTGCTCTTGATGAAAAAGTTGATGTGCATTGTTAAAACCTGGCTTTTAACTCGGCTTCTAAACTGCCGCAGGTTTGGTGACTTTACATCCTCAGGCATAACCTATGGAAGACCTTCTGTCCTGTACAGTCACTTTCTGGCATACATGTTGAATAGTATTATAACTAAATAGATAGCCTTAGTACTAATATGTTTAAATTTTGAATTACTATAAAATGATGTTCTTTGACTACCGGTTCACAGCGCAATAAAAAAAATAACCACTGAATCTCAGCATGTCTGTAGAAAAGTAGTAATGGCAGGAGGGCGTTGAGTGTCAACAACACAGATCACTGTGTGGTGACCTATGGATAGCTGTAACACCTTGATGGCCACACACACATGCTGTGAACATCATGAAGTTTACACTACACCACACAATTTGAATAATCAGTACCACTAAATTGGGTGTACACTCATTATCACATTTTTGAGTGTGCCAATTTCAAGAGGCTATGTAGAGAGCCTTCATTTATGGCAACAGTGGCTTCCTCAGTCAGAGAGCATACGGGAAGTTATTAGCTTTGGGGTAGCCATGGGTGATCCCGGCAGTGCCTTCGATAGACAGACTGAACTGCGTAGACATCCAAGGGTGCGAAACTACGTTCGTTGCAATGCTGGCTGTTAAGGAGCTGCCTACTTGACTATTATCTGTAAAAACATACTGATAAATACATTCATAATACCTACATACGCAGCTAGACGATGTTTTCAAGTTGGCAAACGCAGCGCTGAGTAAAATACCTTGTGTTCAGTTTCTATTGACGAGCTACTTTTCGTCATTTCTTCCGGTGTTGTACGACTGCAGTTGCTGAACAAGGCTAACGTTAACGCAAACAACTTATGTACCCATCAAGCTAGTCACGGGCGTCGCCGCCTTGCGAACGGAGTAACCCAACAATGCCCCAGACAAATGCGATTTATGATGTGGACCTCGTCCTAATGTAGCATTTCTCTGACTGGCAAGCTTCACAATATAAACGCTACATCAAAGTTGTTGCAGATTGGATGTTGCTCAATGGCTGTGAGCAAGCTGCTAGCCAAGCTAGCTAGCAGCGTAAAATTCCAGCCTTTTCTGTAGCACAGAGCGCTGTTACAGTCAACACTTCACAGCAGCTGGAATCTCGGAATTGTAAAACTATCACGCAGCCAACGTAGTATGTTGGAAGTTGTACCTCTTAAGCAAAATTACCGAAAAGATATAGTCTGAACTGTAGAGAAACTCGGCCTACCTGATCCGGCGGCGGCCGCCATCTTTGTCACTGCTTTACGGAAGCACGCACGTCCGGTGTTCACATGCGCTTGTCCGCCGTAAGAAAGTAATAATGTAAAAACTACTACATGTTTTCACTTCACGTGCTTCATGTAATTGTTTAGTTATTGGATATGCTTTTAAAGGTGTAGATCTTCATGCACTGACCCTCTCCTTATCCATTCATTCCATCAAATCCACCAAACGTTATCAGGACGAAGTGCAGCCGTTGGTGTTGCATTTGCTCTGCAGTATTTTGAAGAACCATCAGTGGGGTTCAAGAAAGGGAGAACATAGTAGAAGCTGAAATGTGATTTGATTTTGACTTTGTGTCATAGTTTCCTTCAACATGAGCATGGACAGCAGTGGAACAGCCTAGAACACGCTGACGGATGTGGTTATAGGAAGTACCGGTTCGCCATCTACAGGACAATAAGGGTAGTGTCAGATTAAAGGACAGATGCAAATTTATAAAGTCATAAACTGGCAGGTGCTCATGTTAGCACTGTCCTTGTGTTCATGGCCAGGCTAGACAAATTTTACCTATGCTTTAACTTATAGGCTACCTCACACATCAGCCAAACACAAGTTAAAAATTGTTGACAAGAGAATATTTTGGCAATGTGGGCAGAGGAATAAATACATTCAGTTTTATAAATTACTTTTTGTCTCTTAGTCTCTTTCTACAAATGTCTTTATCAATGACGTAAATGTTTTTGTTCAGCGTCAAAGGTAATTTCTTGTACTTGGAAGTTGACAAAACAGTCTCACCTCCGTTTAGTAGCTGTGGTGTATATCATACTGTATGATTTTTTGTGTGACTGTATTTCATCTTTCATTCATGGCTACTTTGAAGCTCAATTTATGAGCCAGCGTAAAAACTGTTCCATCTACTTATGAATTGTGTGGGATTATTTCTCAATTATATGTCGATTATATGTCCTTGTTTTGATCTGTTTTTTGTTTTGTTTTTTGACATATATACATATAATTGATTATTGGATTTGTTAACTTGTGTAGTGTACGTTTTCTCCAAAACACTTAAGGGAAACTGATTTTCCTCTGTATGTGATATTTTAATAGTAGAAAATGGTTAGAAATTCATCTGTATAAAGATTTTTTAAAAATGTGTTGATTGTCTGATGGCTTCCGTGATTTCTGAAGAACACCTAAACCCTGTAAGTCCCACCATATAGATTTTTTGATGACAGACAGTTTGACTTGTCATAGCAGGAAAAGCACATGTGTAATTAATAAAATTAACATTTTTTTCTGTTCTGTTTGGTGGTTTTGGTGCCACCACAGTGAGACAGCATTCTGGAATACAGCGTTTATGGATTTTATGTATGTTACCTGTATTAGTTACACCTGTGATTTTCTTGCAGATTCATAATTTCTGCTGTGAAAATAAAGCCTATTTCAAACAGGCAGTTTTACTGATTTATCTGGATAACTGTGCGGAATAAAACTCATGTCTGAAACATTGGACCAATATCTGATTCATGACATTTCTGGGTTTTACTAGGCAAAGTTAGCCAGATAACTCAGTAGACCTTCTTGGAACCGATTATTACATTATTCATAATATTGATTAATTATGCTGATTTGCTGACTATGGCTACTTCTATGTCAGTGTCGTCAAGTGTACAAGTGTCAAACAAAAACATCTGGTATTATCTTCCAGTGTGTTGCGGGCAGTTCTTTCTCACAGTTTTTCCTCAGGGGTGCTGCTACCAATCCCCTTGACAAATACAGCTCTGGCAAAATAAGTATCTATACAACATGGCATGTTTCTAGGACCCTTGAATCATTCATCACCTCTAAACGGAGACTGGGACTACGTCAAATTATAACTAATTAAAAATAATAATAATAATAATTTATAGCAGGTCATTGCTTTTAAGTTTTTCCCCAAAATGTCATCCATGAACCTTCAATGAAAAGTGAAAGAAAGGGTTTTGTAATGTGTTTGATGTACATCTGAATTTTTATTCTCACCAGTGACATATTAAAGTGCATCAGAGCTGAAGCTGGAGAGCCCGTCACTGTGTTTGGGTACGTATGTGACAATGAGCATACTGGGAGGGGGGGGGGTTGCCCTCTGACCCACTCCTACCCACACTTCCCCCAGCCATCCATCGCCTACTAGCCAGCCTCCCCCCCCCCCCCCCCCCCCCCCCCCC
>NC_060167.1:35609711-35640254 GCF_021292245.1 Micropterus dolomieu
TGGGGGGGGGGGGGGGGGTTGCCCTCTGACCCACTCCTACCCACACTTCCCCCAGCCATCCATCGCCTACTAGCCAGCCTCCCACCCTCCATCCCCCATCCCAGCCTGCCCAGCTCCTCTCTCCTCTCTAAAGGTTCTCAGAGTGACTGAGAACTGTGTGTGTGTGTGTGTGTGTGTGTGGCCTTTGGGAATGAATGGCTCAGTGTTTTTCACAGGGACATGAATACAGTGTGCTGCTCCTGACAGACAGGCACACTATTCACACTCTGCTTTTCTGCTTCTCAAACTCACTTCTCTGTCACCCTGCTATGAATTCATGCCTGTGCAGAGAAACATACACAAATCCAGACAAACAGTCACACAGACCAAGGGTCCCCCTAAAATTCCTGGGAATAACAGTACATCAAAAAAGTGTTGATAGGACCCTTGAATCAGTCATCCCTTCTAAATTGTAATCTTTAATTCTGACATGTTCTAGACTGTCTGTTGTCATATGAATAGCTAATTTCTATGTTGTTAATGCACTGGAATAATTCCTTCTCTCAAGCTCACAGTCAAACACTGTGTACTTTTTTTCTGACAATGTTATTTGGGAGTTTCTACTGATTGTGTGATTATCTTTACTCCACTTGAGTTATGTTGGTTTATGCCAAACAAGAACTGCAACAGACATCCCTTTATGTGTGTCAGAGGATGTTTCCCACAAAAATACCTACCCAACATGCAGGTATTGTATTTAGAACAGGTATTGCAAAACATTTTGAGATTTTGGACCGACATGTCAGACAGCACTCTCTGCCACCATCATCAGATGAGAGATTTTCTGTCTAGTAGAGTTCCACACACTAAGAGAATCGATGCCAAGGAGCACTGAAACTTTTCATCAGAAAAAAAAGAGTATGGTGCTCCTGCACTAAATTGCAGTTGGGTGCTTGCCTTGAAAAAAGAACAAATTCAGGAAAAAGGCAAAACAATAATCTCATGGCGTCCTGCCCAAAGCCATCAGCAGTTTCATCATTCATATAGGGATCATCCTATAAACACTATTTATGTGTTGTATTTCTTTTCATTTGTCACTTGTCTGTACGCATACAAACTGTATACATGTGCAAATCTCTTGATGCATAAGAAAATATCTGGTTACTATAATGTACTAGTATAGCGTCTCTGCTCTGTCAGTAAGGGGTCTTTCATCCATGAAATGCTGAGATCCAGAGATATCACAGTTTAAGCAAATTAGAGTTTTATAATATGAAGCCATACCAATTATTTAGCAATATATAAAATTCAGATACATCACATAATACATTACACACATAAAAAATATTACTTTATATTGTAAATGCAAAGATATATGATCTCTGACATAATTCTGTTGCAATATTAAGGATAAAATCAGATCAGTGTAATGTTTTGATTGCAATATCTGCTGATGTGTATTTATATATGAATATCATGACTATGATCGTATTGTATTGTAAGAGCAGAGTAGACCCCACTGTGGTTGTCTTGTCTTTGAACTGGGGGGTTGGTTATAAAGAGTGGCATAGTGGGTTGGGCTGAGTGATCTTTGAAGTGAGTGTAGCTTATCAGGCTTCAGTCCTCATAACAAGAGAATTAAGAGAGGGGAGATAAAAGGCTTCTTTTCACAGGACGGGACAAAAATACAGAAGGAGAGAGACCAGGAGAGAGACCCTCTTTGACAAGTGTGTGCAGCGGGTTTTGTGATCTCTGTGTGGTCTCTATTGAAATGCATCTGATGTCTCAGAGCGTGACATGTCCTCTGTAAACGGGGTAACAGATGACGACTGGACTCTGAACAACATCACGGAGCACAGGAAATATTTACAGCTACAATTTGAGTCCTGCCAGCTTAGTGCTTAATGAATGCTTGTTTCATGCTTCATTGTAGCTGGGGACTGGTGCTTGTTTGAAGATATGAAGGAAATCACTGGATTTACTTATTTCTTTCATGTCCTCGTATTCGCTGACTTAACGGTATACAGAGCTTAGAAACTCAAATGTAGTTGTCTTTAAAGTGGGGAAGTGCATCCCCAGGGGTCCTTAAGAGAGATAAGTTAATAAGTTAATGTCAGACAAATTTAAACTGAAATGATCATTTTTTACATCATATCTTTCACCCTTTCATACAGTCATCTCATTGTTATTGCTGTTAGGAAGTTTAATGGAAAACTGTAAGCCTGTTAATTTAAACGGAGGTCTGTGAAGTGACAATCTTTGGAGATAAAACCATGACAGCTGTATGTGTGTCTTCAGTTGGCCAGAAGAGGTCTGCCATTCACCAGTTTTTCTCTCTAGCTGCTAATGCTGCCTTCACACACTGTCAGATATATTGGACTTACAGTGCATGGCAGCACACATTGACAACACCACAGTGGAAGCCTGATTACCAACATCATTCAATAAATGTTTAACAGCATAGTTGTTCCAAAGTGCAGGACTAAAACCTTCGGTGTGACAGCTTTTACGCTCACAGTCTGCAGTGTTTAAACGTAAACTTAACGGCTACCTCCTCCACAGCCTGCCTTTTGATTAAGAATGGTTTATAGACATTATTTACTTTATTTATTCATCTTATGTTTTTATCCCTTTTATTGATTCTGTTTGTCTTTGTTTTGTTTTATTCTACTCTATTTATTTTATTCTTATTATTATAGTCTTTATCTATTTTATTGTATGTCTTTGTCTTGTTATCATTGTCTTGTCAGTCACCTGTATGAAAGGTGCTACACAAATATGGTTTGATTGATTGATTAAACCTGAGGCTCAGTGAATGGAAGTTAAAAATTGTTACATAACTTATTACATTATTATTAGTTTTCAAAAGGAGATCACATAGAATATCCTAAATGTGTGTGCTTTGGTAAAAGAGATACTGTTTCGGGGGAATGTTACTGTTTTTTCCCACTTTCCCAGAGTCAGAAACTAATAGGGCAGACCTTTGTTATGTATTTGATTCAATCTGATCTGAATTTATGTCAAACTGTAATATTAGGCTATCTTGGCTTGATTGCTAAGTGTCTATGTGATCATATAACATAATCAGGATCACATAGACATCCAATTGAGTGAAGCAAAGCAAGCAAAGCTCTCTCTGGACAGTGTTAACTTGTTGCTGTTTAGAAAGCCTACAGTTTTCAAAGTGAGGAAGATTTTGTTTGATACATTTCCTTCCATACTTATGCAATGTGTTGCAATGGCCCTTGAGATGTGCTTTAGTGGACATCTGGATTGAGAACCAATACGTCTACTGCAAAAATCCAACAGATCAGTGGTGTTAAGAAACACACACATCTTAGAACATTACATTGAAAATTACAACATTTATTTGCCACATTTGTAACAGCCAGTAACTACACTTTGCATCAGGACTGTTCATACACATACACAAATCATACACTATGAGAGTGTGCAACAAAAATAAAATATTAATCCAGACATTTTACTGATCTACTTCTTCACGTACTTTATGTGTAGTTAATTTAATTTAATTTTAAACCAAACTGGGTACCACAAGTTCGACTTAGAACAGGCCTACTGTGGCAACTTTACATTATAGCTTGGTTTTAGAAAATACCAGGAGCACTTGAAGGCAGCATGATATATATCCCCTTTGCCAAACCCCTTTTTACGCCTGTGGAGAGCTGGCGCTGAGCGCATCACCAAACCGTTCCCACCACCACTTGCCCGGCTACATGTGGGAGAAGAAACCTGCTGAGAGAATCCAAGAGGAAAGAAAAAAAACCAAACATTACTTTTTACTGCATGGAATAACTGCACTGATTTGCCCCCCCTCCTCCACCAAGGCGTTAGAAGTGTAAACTAGTGAAAGTTAGATGCCTGAGAGGAAATTTGCAAGTCTGGACTGAACGACAATGGAATTTGTGATCTCGTAACCTCGAGAAATAACGTTATCTGTCTCGGCTAATTTGTCTGCGTATAGAAGCACCGGTTGCGGACAAATTGGATACTCTGAATGAAAGCAGTGAAAACGTGTTTGCTTGGCTGTAAAGAAGAGTAAACCAGCGTTTTGGGCAAGTGACTGAAGAGTTGCACACGGGACAAGGTGAGTGGAAGTCTGGGCCGTGTAACGTTAGTCCGCCTCTGCTGAACAATCTCCTCTCGTTCTTATTTATCTCAGTTAAAATTACAACTGCGTATGTTTTTCCACTTGTTTTACTTCCACATGACCGGGCTTCTGTCTTGTGAACGGCAGTATGAATGAAGTCATGACGTTATTTGAGCAACTTTTTACTATAAACATCGTTGTGTGCATGGTTTTGACTCTTGCCCACTTTGTTTTCATTCAGGCTTTTGCTTATTAATCTATATTAGCTACGTTAGCTATCGCCAAGTTAGCTCACTAAAGCGCAATAACTGGTGAACAGTGTGCTTCCCTTGAGTTAGCTAACTTATCCAGCGCACTGTCCTCTAGGCGTCGTTGCTCCAAGGCTATAGCTATCACTGTTAAATTATTACACTGGCGTGGACTGATAAAAGACTCAAAGTTATTAGTGCTGCTTAACTTAACAGAGTACGCAGCCAGCGTTGACTTAACTTAGCCCTGGGTCATCACTCAGATAGACATTTGTAACGTTGAGGTTTCTCACTGCTTTATTTCTACATTTCCTCCCGAACAAAAGGATTTGAATTCTACATTGAAGTAGTCGCACGTAGTCACTATAGCACACATCACGATTTACTGCTATTTAGGTGTATGAGGATTGTGTAATTAAATTATAGTGTTTTATTATTATATACCTGAGGCGAGTTTTTTGAGAAGCCGCCAACTCATCTAAATGTCTTGCATTTTATTTCCTTGAGGAACCCGTTACTTGTGTTTGTCCATACAGAACACAAACATATTTAGTTATCTTTTACTTTGATATTCTGTACACGGAAAATACATGGAGATCTTACAACACAATGTGAAATTATGCGTCAAATAACTATCACTATCTTAAGAACTATATTTAATTTAGGGAAATTCATAAAAGGTGAGTACTGTATTCCAATCAGTGTTGAGTATTCATCCTGAAAAGCCTCATTTCCAGTCATAAACCTTAATATAAGAAATAAGAAATCACCAGGTGATCAACATGCTGCGCCTGATAATGGTACTCTGTAATAAGATAAAAGGTCAAATGCGGGTCTTCCTGTTATATTTTTTTTTTTAACACAGTCACTTGTGCAGTATTTAATTGTGTTTATCAATATACACATGGTTACAAGTGTCATTACTGACAGTTCTTCAGAGGGGCTGCCTATGAGTGTGTGTGACCTTTTGTGTTTTCAGGTCCCATGGGTGATGGTCTCCTCAGTCACAGTTTAGTGCCTTCTAAAACCACAACCATCTGCTCCTATTGCCTCATAAGATAATTGATGGCTTAGTATAAGCCAGGAAATGAGATGGAATAACTCCTCCCGATAATGATTGCTCATTTATTTCACATTGTCGGTAGCATTGGGAAAAGTAGGATGTGCCCAGACTTTGGGCCTGCTGTCGTACTTTTAAATGGAAATGCATTTTTAGGTTTCCTGTGATAAAACACTTCATGACATTAATAAAAAAACATCTCTAGGCTATATAGTTAATCTGTACAAATACATATTTTTAACCATTACTAAGGCCAACATGTTTTGGGGATTAAGTTATTTTTGACAGCAGTAGAGATCCAGTGTAGCTGCACCAGAAGTTAATCTGGAGCATTATACCATGGTTCATTTTGGGTTGAATTTAGGCTACCCCTAGTTATCAAGTTCTTCAGTAAAGATAGGCTGCAGGTACTGAACATTGGTCAAGTGAGACAAGTAAAGCTTTTCATTGCTTCCTGAAGTTAAAGTTGTGATTCATGTCAGATTACGAGTGTATGCAATTAGAGAGGCTGTTTAAGTGGAGTCTCTGACACTTAAGTGGAACACTAGCCCTTGTTTTCATTACCCCTGAGGGGAATGACTGTTTGTTTATTAGCAGAACTAGTAGCCAGCTTGTTCCTTGCACCTGGATGAAGTCAGACACCAGGAACCAGAGTTGTCTGGAAAATAGTATAAATGCCGTCATTATGGTGTGCAGATTTGACCTTTAAAGGCTTGACCTGTGGTGACCTCAGATGGAAAAAGTTGATTTTTAAATGCTTGCTAGATCCACAAAGAGGACTATTTGTTGTTTCAATCATTTCAGTTTAAAACACGAAGGAGGAAAAAAAAACATAATGGCATTTCAAGGAAAATCATAGAGAAGGATTTCAGGTCCACTTGATTGTCTTCATGTGTTGTGTTGTATCTGTGGAATAACGCAGTATAGTAATAGAGTAAGTCACACTTTTGGACGAAGCCTTTGGTAAGTTGTAAACAATATTTAGATTTCTCAAGATTGAACTAAAAAGATATCTTGCATGGAATTAATTTCACTTAACTTGTGTAGCAAACAACTTTACAGATTTCAGCATTTTAACAGACAGGATTCATGACAGAGTTGGTAAAGTGCCTCTCCAATAAACAACATTCACCTCACAAATTCTGCCACAGTCAAGGTGCTAAAGGTCAAAAGGTGAATGGGGTTGGGTGTCGTGTGCTCTTGTTTTCTGCGTCTGGCAGCTGGAGGGGGCATCTGGTGTCAAAACCTTTCACGATTACCCGGCTTCCAACCAAACAAATGTCCTTAATCAAAACTTTAGTGAACCCGTGTCATCATCCAAAGTGAGGTGTGAGGGCAAACGTTGTCTGAGAGTATAAGGGAACTGGGCTATGTCTTGCTTTGCATTCCTTGTGACATTTATTCTGTCATTCTGAAAACGGAACAGGTGAGAAGACGTCGAGGATGGACAGAGGGTTTGATGAGCTGCGCCCGGTCACTAGCTCATCAGCCCGGCCATTTAATAAGTATCTGTGAACATTGCACAGTCAGGACAGAGCTGTCACTGCAAGATACCAGGTCACATGTGATATAGAGAAAAGTAAAGGTTGGGTTTTGCTCAAACAGAACTAGTTAATAAGACAAGTGTTGTCCGACTGCATCAGAAATCAAGTGTTTAAAGCTGTTTACAACCACAGAAGTTAGGGTGACAAGCTGCCCGTCATATAAAGAGGGATGATGGGATATCATTTGGATATGGGGAGAACATTGCATATTTTCTGACGGTTACTCCTGAAGACATTTATAATCTTGCACTTGGTTGTGCAAAGTGAAAGAAATAAGTGTGTAAAGAATGCGGGGGGGACTTAAGACAGAACTTTAAACCCTTGCTTCTTTCTCACCTCGGCACAGTTAGCCAACCACAGAGTGCAGTTGGTGTGAATGTCAAAGTTAAAGAAACTGTTGGATCCAACCTTCCCTATTCTGATGTTGGAAAGGTGTGGCTGGAGGGAGTTTCCAAAACTATTCAACCACCATTCAAGTTTGCCTTCAGGGCTTTCTGAATTAATTTTTTTCCTGACAAAGCAGTTTTTGGTCCCTAACCCTAACCATGTAGAGAGGCCTTCTGCAGAAAGCCCTGAGGGCAACCTTCCCTCATGTGCCCGTCCAATAAGCAGTGCTGATGAAGCATACTGGCAAGTTGAAACATTGTTCCTCTGTGAGGAAAAATCCACCCATCAATCATCAACAGGTGAAGTCAGCTGATGGGTCATCCATGTAGTGAACATATCTGCTACCAGTTTTCTTGGCTGTTGGAGGGCACGATCACCCCAAAGGGGATCAAAGTACAGGTTATTTGGAAGGGCAGCCGAGGCTTGACATGTGAACACTCAGCTTGCCAGTCAGGGGTCGGGGGGGTGTCCTCCTCTCCCGTGGCCAGATTAAGTACTCAATTTAATTAAGTCACTGAGCATTAAGTCAGTAACCTTATCAGAGTGGTCTCACTGTTTAATGGGGCTTTGTGAGCCAACAGATGCACAAAGATTAGGGACAATATGCTGGTGGTGCAAACCCTGAGCGGAGGGATAAAAGATGGGCACGGAATCTGATATGAGGTGCCCCTCCTGCAAGATACCACCACCATGCAGTAGGATATCTGAAAATAGCGGACATGACATATCTGAGGACAGTACATTATACGGTTTTAGTGTAGTCAGGGAAGTTATTTAAAGATCTTTAAATACATCTTTAAATGAAATGGGTAATCTCATGCTCTGTGTTATACTGTGCACTTGGTCTGTGCTGTAGTAAAGTTCCATGAAATATTCATGCAGTGATTATGTACATTTGTACATACAAATGTTGAGATAAAAGTTAAAAGACAACTCATAAGGGGTGTTTTTGTTTTTTTGCATATTGATGTAGAGTTTCAGACTGATTAAAGAAATCCCCTTAAGTCACAGCACCATGAATATATGATGACTTAGTTTCTTTCTTTGCTACTGATTAGGTCCCTGTGAGGAGAGAGGCCTGACTGGCTGTCCACTCCGGTCACTCGGATCTCTCTCTGCATATTGCTTACGATGAACATTACAAATCTAAGCCCCAAGCTGGACAGGATGAAGCTCTTGTCTTTGTGTCTATTATCTGAATCAGCAAAGCCTTGGTTGTGTTTTTCAGCGGAGGATTTTCTTTGATAACAAGAACAGTGATAACCCTCCTCAGGATTTCTCAGAGGATTTAATTAGACAGGGTAGCCTGTTCATTATTCAGATATGTAAATGGAGACCCAGATACATGCAGTGCTGTGGATTGTAAAATAGATTTGAGTGTTGAAATCCCTTTTGAAGCAGCAAGTGAAGTTCTCTGTAAGAGTGTGAATTATTAACTCACCAGGGTACGCTGCGTGCCCCCACCAAATTCCCCACAAGCTCATGGTGTGAGTGCTCAGTGTTGAACCAGGAGCACACATGACGTGATGGTTTACCCACTTCCGGTTCTGGCATGGCGCCTGTGTTTGGCTTTGCAGCTGGATGACTGGTTTTATTTGTTTCTAGCGCTATATCGCTATGTTTGTCTTCAAATGTTGAGTCTACTGCTTGGGTGGACGATCACCAAACAACACTCCTGATTAGATCCTCCACGGCGGAGTACAGTAACACATATCCGTGGAACCTGTTTTCTGTATGTGGCACGGAGAAAGCATAATCCGATGTACAAAAAAAAACTGCAGAGAAGGCAATAGAGCCAAGTTCATCTTAAAAACATAAGTCTGGAGTAAGACCTAGTATCTTGATTCCTGCCAGTCCTCTTTTGGATTATCAAACTCTCAATGATTTGTTGATGGTGGCTTCAGAACTTCATATCTTCTTTCTGTCTTCAGTGACGTGTTTCTGCACCGCTCAAGATAGCTTTGATAAATGCCTGTTAAACTGCAAACAAGTTATTTTTGCTGGTCAGTGGCACTGACTGGAGAACTTAACATGTTTTTGATGGTGGGGGGAAACTAGAGCACACAGTGCTATCCACTGGGCCGCCTAATATGGAGCACTTTCCTCTGATGGAGCTCTGTCCTGTTTATTGTACTTTCATCGGCACGCCAAGACTCATAGCCGTGTGGAGGACTTGCTGTGGCTATTAAAAATGATTATCTGCCAGTCAATGAGCGCTGGTATGTACTCTTCATTTGAACTACAGAGGACTAAAGTTGGTTGTTTAAATTAATTTTATTGTGTTTTAGTTTACCGGGCGCCTGGGCCAACGGCCTCTTTTCTTGTGATCTGAGTGATCATTATCTGCGACTTTAATATTCACGTCGATGATGATGTTTGCAATAGTGAATTTGTAAATATCACTGAATCTTTCAGCTCTACTCAACATGTCTCTTCACTTGAGGTTGTTCTCTCATGGTCTAAACATTGGCAATATTTGCATTGAAGTTGTTTATTGTTAGGGATCTAAAATGCAGTTTTTTTTGATCTTGTAATGTGGATCTTCTGCCTGTTAAACAAGGGTCCTGCTCTTGCATGACAGACCAGCTCTTGCAGACATTGTACTATCAGCAAACCCCCTTATAATTAGCCAACAGAGACTACCAATTCTGGTCTCCTTTTGTCCCATTTCCCTTAACAACATCATTATGGTAGTGGGACGATGAAACCTTCACAAAGCCTCTTAGATGTACTGACTACATCTCTGCTGCTCTTAAAATGTATTAAATTTATTCTGTATGGTTTCCATTATAAACACATCTCTCAGGCTGGGTTGGGTCCCTAGTTATTTTTAAGCATCCTCTCTTGGGGAACAACAAAAAACAATCTTGATGCAGCATCATTTAAAGAGGTCATATTATGCTTTTTTGCTTTTTCCCTTTCCTTTTTTGTTTTGTGCATGCAATAGGTATGCAAAGTGAAAAAGCCCCAAAGTCCAGCCCAAAGGGAGTTCCCATCTTCCACAGAAAACTCTGCTCTGAACTTCCTGAAAACACTTGTTTGTAGTCCAGCCTTTTTTTCCGTTACCATGTTGCGTCACGTGGTAACACACGTCATAATGCTCGCCAGTGGAAAAACACACAGTGACAAGATGTGCACCTGCTGCCTCTCCTCTCCCTTCCAAACACTAGCTACCCTCCAGGCAGTCAGTGGACATAAAGTTGTTCCTGTAATGTAGAGACAGAGCTCAGTTATGACTTTATGGATGAAAGATACTTGTCTTACAGATTAATAACTCACCACTCTGAAACTCTTGCTCCAGTCCATGTTATCCGGGAATATGTCCAGCTGAACCGAAGCCATGTTTACCACCTTTTCAGGACCCGCCCTGCTCTGCTTCTGATTGGCTAGTCCTTAACAAGCTACTGTGCATGTGCAACTCCCAACAAAGACCTTTATAGAAGTGAGATGTATCACTCTGCAGCTTAAACAGAGCGTTTAACACACAGGGTGAAAAGAGGAGCTACAGCAATGTGCAGTATGACAGAAAATATGGTGTTTTTTACTTACAAGCACTGTCTCCCTCCTGCGATGATATACCTATATCCTAAAATTGCGATTCAGTAGGATGATTTATTGTGATTATTGTTTGCTTTTTAAAAAGCAGTCCATGGGAAAAAGTTTAATAACTGTATATCATGAGTCATATTTCCAAAGACAATGTGCACGTCAGTCTGAGTTTTATTTCAGAAGCATCATTACAGTACTGAATAAAAGTAGTAAAGTACTTTTAGAAGTATTTTAGTTGTTCTTGCCTGTCAAGCTAGTACCTTTTTTAAAAATTCAGGAATTTCAATAAAAACATTTTTTAATTAAAATAATTATATATAATTAATAATGTAAAATATGAGAATCAAACAGTAAATTAATAATGATTAATAAATTATCAATTAAGGAATCTTGAGGGGAAAAAAAGAATCAATAAAATACTTTAAAAAACAAGTCCTATATATCTCTGTGAAGGTTCTCAGTTATTCAGGCCATATTAATCCAAGAATGTTAAAATCAAGGGCAACTGGACTGGTCAAAGATGTTTCTCTACAAGTGGCAGACAAGTATCGTCAAAAAGTTAGGAACCAATAAGCAGAATCGAAATATTCACTTTATGCCTATTTGTGAATGGGTTGTAACTTCACAATAAAATGAACGACATGCTTGCTTTCTCTGTCTCTTGGAACAGCCACTATGCTGCGTCCTATCGGAAGAAATCGGGTCAGAACACTGACATTGCTGAGCCTCTCCGTGACAGATACACAAATAGTTATTGAAAAGCCAGGCAGGCTATCTAACGCAGACGTTGTCGGTTCAGTGCAGTCAATGTAGCGTTATCAGGCAACAAGCATGGATTAGTGTAGTGTCGTAATTAGTGTTGAAATATTACTATAACGTTGCAGTGGGAGTTCACCTGAGCTTCCAGCATTTTGTGTGATGCTTTCTCCGGTGTGTCGGTCTCTGTTTTGGCTTGCTCATTAGTTCGAGCACAAACACGCTTGGGAAGGTAGCGGTTGCATCTGGAAACCTCACTTCTTGAGGACCCTGAAAACTACATATAGCCTCCTTCAAATATAGGTGCTATATGAAGGAATAACATTTAACCCATTTAAGCATCATTTAATGTAAATAATGTTGTCATTCAATGTTACACAAAAACATTACAGGCATGTTTGCATTCACAAAGGACCCATGTCTTTCAGTACATGACTCACCTCACTCCACCTTAGTTAACAATCAGACGACATGAATCACAAAGCAAGCCAAAGTGTATCATACAGTACTCCATACAAAACCCACAGGCTGTAAAAGTAGGAATTGAGACAGTGTTGATGCATCGATAAATGTATTTCCGATCGCATCGTAGCACTTGGGATCGAATCGTAAGGAGAGATTCACACACCAAGTATTAAATAACATTTACAGAAAACTTTGATATGGGAATTTACATAGGGGGGGAAATACTTCCAGAAATAGTGGCTCCTCACCACTCTCTTTTACCAGAAGGCCTCTCTCATGGTCCAATCTGTTTTCTGGTCCTCATATCCCGCACACATGCAGTCTTTGTGTCTTCAGTCCTCCTAACTGAACACTTGACACTTTCCGCAGCTATCATTTTCTCAGTATTCTCTTGTGCCTGCATTCACGCACACACATTCTCCTGTATCGTTTCCCATCTTTCTGTGGAGCTGAAGCAGCCGCATGTAGAAGACCCTCAGAGAAAGAGGCCTGGCAAGTGAGATAGGGTGACAGGGAAGAGAAGGGCTTTGTCACTACACTCGCAACGAAATGATGAGACCTCCACCTGGGGTAGATGAGGGTGGCCTTCTTTCTTCTTCTGTACCTAATGAGGACTTTCGCTTGAAGACATGAATTCCTCTCTACCCCTAGTGTGAGCTTAAATCCTCTCTATCGTCTTCAAGTATAGCCTCATCTAAATCTGGTCCTAATGGATCCTAATTTTAAACCCAGATCAATGCAGACGCAACATTGGATAGAGACTTGTGTTATAATATTTCTTGACTGGAAACTCACTGTATAGTGCTGGGTATTGTACAAAAGAATTTTAATATATGCCAATATGATCAAATCAATTTTTTGGTCAAACTTCTCAAGTGCATCATCTATAATTGCAGAAAATATGATGTTAATTTAGACATATCTGAAAGGAGAATAGGTAGACATGATTCTGACTAAGCATTTGATTCCTGCCTACAAAACAAATATGAGGGCCTGAACATTTTCCTTTCACCAACAAGTGTTGTCCTCCAAGTATTGGTTCTCCTGGTTGATACAGATGCAGTGGTAAAATTGGTGGTCTCTGTCATAGCTGTCATTGATGTGATGTTAAAATCAACAGTTCTGGCGGCAGCTCCTCAAAGTAGCAGGAACTTACTATTAGTATCACTTCTTGAGCTGTGCCCATATTCATTTCCACAAACTCATTCTCAAAGCGGGCAGAGTACAGAACAGTGGAAACAAAAGCAGAACCTGAGACAATGGCTACATGTAACGTTATGTATTGTTAAGATCCTACAGTGGAATAGGAATGTTTGACAGCATGGCACAGCACCACACTGGAAAATGGCTACATGGGAAAAGCTGCCAATATAGCCCCACCCACAAAAACATCCTCACTCCCAAAGTCTAACAGTCCAACTAGTTCAGTTTTAGAACATGAGCCACACACACCACATACTTGCACATATTTTTCTTTCACTTTGGCTGGACTGTGCATGCACTGCTCTTGGGAAAACTGATCCAGAATGTGTAAAGAACTTGGCGGGAGATAAAATAAACTGGGGTTTGATGGTTTGCATTTTCTATTACTGTCTGCACCTGCACATAGATGTTAGAATATTCTAGAATGCATGCATTGCATGTAGTTTGCATGTTTTATGCATTAATTTTGCTTCCAGACACGTTTTCTTTGCATCTTTGGTAGGGGTGGTCTGCAGCTCTTACACCGTTTCTCCTTCTCTCTGCAGGGGGGGGGAGGGAAAGTGGCACCGCCTCCTTTGTTTCTTTTGTTGAAGTGGAGGCTGAAAAGACCAGTCGACCAGAGAGGGGGATTGTGGGGGGGAAAAGTGGGGGTTGGAGAGGTGAAGGCGTTCCTCGATGAAAGAGGGGGAAGGGGCGGAGGACAGGGAGGGGAGGATGTGAGTCTCCTCCCCTGTCTGTCAGTTGGAAAACAGCTGGTGTTTACTGCAGACTTCTCTTCTGTCTCCTCAGAAGAAGGACAGGTGAGTGGGTGTGGCTGAGGAGGGAGGGTCCACCATCTGGAAGACCACCTCGAGCGTCCAGACTTCAGGATCCAAACAACTCCTTTGAAAATTAACTTTGTGGAATGATCTTTTTAAATTCAACCAAGAGTTTATGGAAACATGTTAATTTTGAAACTTTGATTGATTTATGGGCGGATTTAGGGACTAGTAATCAGAGTGAAATCACTTGCTGAATTGTTCTTTGCATTGCATGCTGCAGTCGGACAGGTGGCCATTCATCCTGGCTCCTGGATTTCAAATGAATGGACTTGAAACACGCTTGAAACTGAATATCATGTACATGACGTCAGGCAGCTTGCTTAGGCTTTTGGCTCCACAGGCAACAGTACCAGAGGCATCTGTTGTGCTGACACTAGATGGGGTTTTTTCTCACTTCGTGCGAGTGTGTGTTGCATTTCGTGGAACGCAGGCAAGCGTGAAAAGCTGCATTTTGAAATACCGACAGCCAACTGTTGCCAAGTGGCAACCATGAGAGGTCTTAAAGAACAGTGAGCACTCAGTTTCCCCAGAAACGTCCTTTTTCTCAAGACAGCTCCTCTAAATCGACTTACCCCCCCTTAACTCCCTTTAAATGCCTTGGGGGGGGGGGACTCTTTGTCCTGGGAAAAGGGGGGTTGCTATGGAAAGCCAAAGACGAATGTTGGTCAGGCATGTTAAAAGTTCAGGACCTTGGCCTGTTGCTGGTGGACTAGTACAGACAATGTTCGTTGGATGTCTGTAAAGACCGTACCTAGCTTTAGGTATACAAGTCATACCTACAGATGGTGTATGTGAACGCTCTAGAAAATGCTAGTAAGTGAACCTTGAGTTAAGATTTGTTAAACTAAAGTCTTCAGTTTGCAATGGTATGAAATGGAGAAACGCAAAAATGGTAAACAGACTCTACTTGGATAGCACCGTAGTCTTCCAACCACTGAAAGCACTTACATGTCATATTCAACACAATGACACGTATTCATACACTGATGGCACAGCCTTCAGGAGCAAGTTGAGGTTCAGGATCTTGTTCAGGGACACTTTGACATGCAGACTGGAAGAGCCGGGGATCAAACCACCAACCTTCTGTTTAGTGGACGACTCACTCTACCTATGCTGTGAACGGTGGCGAATCAGTGAAACACGAGAGGCGTCACTTGGTTTTATTTTCGTTGGCCAACTTTTGAATTGAACCTCAAACTGAGTATTTTTTGATGAGAGATGGACTCCTTGGAGATTTGAACAGAGATAAGGACTCATTTATTGGTGGTTGAACTGTGGGTTTTGTATTGAGCGCTTACTGTATACGTTCACACTGGGGAACTTTTTTCTTGTGTTCTCTGTAGGTAGGCCTACCTGATTATTTAATGCCATGACTTGACTCTCGAATTATCTTTCTCATATTCTTAAAATATGATACTTCTTCTCCACCATAGCTCATAATAATGATTCATGCATCACCTAATTTCATCAAAACACAGGCCTGGCCTACAAGAAAGAACAGTGTATGTTTATCTAATAATGTGTTGGTCATACTATACACGGATTTATTGCTTGTCCGCTTTTAATAATACAGAAGATAAAGAGCTTAAAAATTAATCTCATATGAAATCGCAATATTGGTAAAAAAAATCGCAATTAGATTATTTTCCAAAATCGTTCAGCCCTAATCCACATGCAAAGCAAAGAAACACCTATTAGTGCAAAAAGAGACTTGACACTTAGCTTAGACTTGCAGCATATAATGACTTGTGAAGCTCTCTGGCCCGCACACACTAAACATAATTACACAAACTAACTTTGAGCATGTTGTTCTTTCAGTAGTTCATTAACCAAGTACTTTTATACTTGATACAGATTTTCAGTGCTCAGCCCACTCCTGCAGACAGTAGACATGTTGCCTTTAGCAGAGCAGTATTTTTACAACCTGCCTATCATGTGTCTTCTTAAGATGAAACTTCCTGTTGGCTCACACTCCCACAGGGGTCAGGGGTCACAGGGCTCTGTAATCCTTACGTTTTCCCCCACTGTAGCTTTTAACAGCACAGAGGTACTCAGACTCATGTAAAACGTTTGTATGAATATGTGACTGCATCTGTGTGTGAATGTGAACGCCCTGTGAGCCCACAGTGTTTCCTGGCAACCTTTGCCACTTGCTGGTAAGCTGCGGAACACAGTGTCGCAGTATACAGGCTGCACTGTTGCCCTCACTGGGTTGGATTTACAAGGCTTTGATTTAGACATTCCTTAAGCTGATCTGAAATTTTGGTTCCTTCCTCATTTACTGTACTGTAATCCTGGTGAACCAAACCAGAACCATGCTGTGCGACTAATTCACAGTCCAGAATATGCGCTGTATCTGCACATAGTGCTGGGCTCGTGTCGGTGTAGAAGTTGTAATAGTTCAGCTTCAACATACTAGACTTCTGTGTGTACACCAATGAGGCTTGAGATGGCTTTCATAAATAACACTCTCTTCATGGAGAGCTTAAGTTGTTTTTTTTTTTGTTTTTTTTCTCTTGCTTACTAGGAATAATCTTTTCCACCCGCTCCACCTCAGTAGCTTTAATCTGGCTGCAAATGAACCAGGCCTCTGTTTCCAGGGTTATGGAGCACTCTGAGGGGGGGGGATGTTTGTGAGTGTGTATGTGTTGGTGTGTCGTTATCCCCACCTCCCAAGTTCATGAAACTCAAAAGGCAGTTCAGTGCTGACATTTATTCCATGAGTGCAAATACACAAGAAACTGTAGGTGTTGAATGTCCAGTTTGTCAAAACTAAACTATTGTAAACTTGCTGCTTGACTCTGTAAAAAATTGTGATGGCAATTAGTCTTTAAATGAAAGCATTATAATGGATTATACCACACTGATGAACTTAACTTAAGATACTTTATTGAAACTCTCAGCACAGCAACACACCTACCTCACACAATTAGCCAAATAGTACATTTTCTGCTCAAAGCCAAATTTTGTTCTTTAAACACCAACTCTACATTTCAAAATGCAAAAAAACATTGTCTGTATACACAAACTCTGTCAAAACACAGTAAACCTGACTCAAAATCAAATCTTTCTGTTATTTCAAAAGCACATTTTCTTTCCAAGAGGACCAGATCTATCAATCACAGCACAACGACTTTCTAAATACAAACATTTGATGGCATTACAAAAACTGCATTACTTTTCATGTTTCAGCTCTACCTGCATGCAGTAGACAGTGTGAAATCCATTCTGTTTTGTAATTCAGTTTCCTTTTTCTTTTTAAACCACCCTACATTTTGGCTTGAGGGGTCGAATGTGTGCATTTTTGGCAACAAACTATGTAAAAGTGAATGAGTCGTCTTTACTTTATAGTAGTAATCCATATAACTATATAGCACACTGTTTCGCATGGACATTTATTACTGTCGCACATCGCGCTTATGCTGTGTTGTAAAGCAGCTGTCTGGTTGTTGGTCTGTTTGCTGTATCGCACACTATGAATTTCCGAAAGGACCAATAAATATCTATCGCAAATAAACGTGCACAGCTGATCCCGTTACTGGGGGGGGGGCACCGCCGCCGCCAAGCAAAAGTACTTCTTAAACGACGCATCAATGAATCGTTGAAATAATCTATAGAAGCTTCGAGTACTAAAATCATTGTTAGTTGCAGCCCTACTTTATAGAATGTAATGTAGTGACAGAAGTGACAGAATTCAGGGCTCAACGTTAAACTTTTTTGCAACTGGCCCCAGCGGGCCAGTGGGTTTGAAACTTACTGGTCCAAAGACAATTTTTACTGGCCCTCCTTCCTAAAGTTATTTATCAGTCTTAAAACAAAACCAAAAACTCATAAGTTATGTTAGTTAACATGCATCGGTTATTAAATACATCCTGGATATAAAAAACACTAAAATGTAATCACAGTTAAAATTATAAAAAATAAAAAGGTTAACAAAACAGTTTACTTTTAAAACAAAACATTTCACTTTTTGATCTCTTACTGTATTGATGCTTGTTGCATGTGGTTACTCAGATGTAAGGTGCTTTGGATAAAAGTGCTAAGTAAATGTGAAGACACAATTACACTGAAACAAATATGCACAGAAGGGATAGAAACAAAAATGTGTTCTAATCCCCATCTTCAGCCTTTGGCCACATGTTCTCATCCACATCACAGTTAATGTCATCTCTTGCTATGCACCGGGGTTTAAACACTTACTGGTTCAGCTGCTCCTCCCTGGCCCTCTTCCTCTCCCCGGCCCAACTATTCTTCTCCCTTGTTCAGACATTATTCTTTCTTTCTCTCCTCTTCTGTGTTGCTCTGTATCCACATTGGATAAACTCAACTCCAGAAAGTCACCTTTTTGCTGCATGGTGTATGTAACACCTGTCTATGTCTCTGGTTGAGATTGGAATTAGCTGCGGTTGATCTATTTTACCCAAATTACAATAAATCAGCTATTTCTCAACGTTTCAATGAAGTTCATTCAGAAATGCTTATCAGCTGTTTCAGTATAGATTTTGAGCTGCTATTGTTGCAGAAGTAGATGCATTATACATAATTTAAGGTTTTGAGAATGATATCTTAATTTCTGACATGTTGTGTTCAAGCATTTGTAAATAACATATTTTTGGTATTGGGTAAGCTTGTACGTAAAAGAGAAAGTTAGCATTTTAGAAATGGGTTAAATGACTGCAAATTTTGTGGAAACAACATGAATTGGTGTGGTATGAACAGGCCGATGTTGGGCTAGTTGTGTTTAGAGTTTTGAAAATGTGACTACAAATTGGACAAAATGATGTTAGCGGTTGTAAAAAAAAAAACAAAAAAACAACTGTCGTACAGAATAACATAGGCTGGGGTCATAAAAGTTTGTTGTTTGTATTTTTATTTATAGCTTTTACTCTTTCATTCTTTCTGTTACTTTAATTGTCATTAATGTATCCATTAACTGTATTTGGCTGCTGTTTGCTGCTGTTCCAATTTTGTCATTTTAGCATTGAGATTTATCTAGTACGGGCCTTTCCAAAACTGCTTGCTCCTCCCTCTCCCTAGCTACTTCCACTCCGTTTGCGCGTTAATGCAGAGGGTCCGCCACATTGAGTGCCATCCGAAACCAATGAGGGTGGAGTGGTAGTGGGTTGTTAAACCCTCAAATGCTGAGTGAGCACCGATGCCGGCTTGTTGAAGGTGTGTAACACCCTTTGCTACATGATCGGGGACTTTTCTGTCAATCTGAATTCCGTGTGACTTCGCCGGTTAACATAGTAGTTCGTCCGAAAGTTGAAAGTCTAAATCTATTTCAGATGTAGTGTAACATGCTGTTCTATCAGTATGGATGGTGACCTTGTACACACCACACTAGTGTAGACAGATCCTGTTTGACATGCAAGCGGCATGTCCAGGTTTATACTGGCCACCCACCCACGCCGCTTTACATTGTAAAGAATGTATTAAATCAAAAATACTTCTCTATAAAATAACCTAATCTATAAAATAACTATAACATAGTTATTAACATTAACACTTTTTTTGTTAACAAAGAAATTCTGCAATGATGTAAATTCATTTATCAAATAAGTAGTGATGTAGAAATGGCTGTGAAACATCAGTCCGCTGGAAACTCACAGAAGTTACACAGATATTCACAAATGCATGATTCTTTCTTTGGAATTCACAGGCAGCACTGAATAACAAAAACGCACTCAGCATAATTTGAGCCTTGAAAGATCACTATTTCAGCTATGGTTTGACTGGAAGCCACTTTGTTAGCAGCAGTCGAGCTGATGAAATGAGTTTGTTCATAGATTTATCCCTTTAATCTCTAAATTGTACCTGTTTATTTGTTTCATAAGTTTTCCTCCTCCTGTATGGCAGATACTCAGAACACTATCTCAGACCGTCAGCCATTAACATTCCTTCCATTGAAACCTCAACCTAACCCAAATCCTGAGAGCTGCAGGGGTCCTGCCGATAAAACCGGACCCCCCGGGCTGCTAGAGATGAACAGTGGACTGTTGTGGTCTCCATATATTTATATGGTGTAAATGTAGTACTGTTGCATAAAATACTTCTGGGAACACAGGAAGGCAGCAGCAGTATTTCCCCTTTCAAAGATTCGCTGGCTGAAGAAAAAAGGTAAATGTTTTTGCCAAATTAATAACTATTCTAATTCATATTATTTGTCTGCATTTCCTTTGCTTATTGCAGACATTTGGAAACAATTGGATTTGTGTTTAGTGAGAAATAAATCAGCGGTAGTTAAACAATGTGTGCAGGCTAACTCCGACAGTATCAGGATTATTGGCTGACTTGAACAAACTGTTTTGCTTTCCTAAAATCTACCCAACTTGACTTCCCTCATTTAGTTTCTCTTCATCTAGACAAAGAGCAGGGCAGTAAAGTGTGGTTTACCTCAGTGTGTTACTCAGCAGGAGCGATGATCAGGGAACGGAGCTGTAAAAGTTTTATAGCACAAACTACCATTATTGCTCTAGTTTACACATTAGACATTGTTTCCACTGGATTCGCTCAGACTGATTTTTTGTTCCTTGACTTTCAAGTTTTTTAAGAATGAGCATCATCTTCACATTGTGTACTCTTATCTTGCTTTTGTACAGGTCTGTTGTTATTTTAGGTCAGAGGCCAAACAAGAACAGAATATGTGGTATTCTTTAGTTTTGCTGTGAGTAATACTTTTATTTTTATATGACAGCTTGGAGTGAGGTTTAGAAGGATGATTTATCATTAATGCCTGTTAAGTTACACTGCATAACTTCTTTTTGTTGGATACTTTACAACCTGTCATTAGCGTTTCTGCACACCCGCATAGGGGTTTTGAGTTATTTGGGCTTACACATCTGCTCAGTTTAGGCTGGAGTTGTGCCCCCACATTATTAACTTTAAAAAGAAATTTAGAATTCTTTAATTCATCAGAAATCCCATAAACTACTAGTACTTACCTGCATGCAAAATGTAATTTCTTAGCCATGAGTATAAACGGCAGGTGTGTGGTCCTGCATCTTGACTGAATCGTCTGGTGTGTGTGTTCTTAAGATTAAAATATTAATAATCTGTTAATTCTGTTGTCAGGTCTGTGGTGTCCCAGGTTTTCTTTTTTATTTTTTTTTTTGAGGTTTGTAAATCCTCTAGTGTGCACCATGCAAAAATGAATTTAGTGATATCATATTTGTACTTTTTTGTGTCCTGGATCATTCTGAGCAACGCACATACTGAAGTCCCAATGGGATCCAGCGCTAGTGGATTTCGGCAGCAGGATTACAGTGTCAGGACCTGCCATATGCGACAACTCACTCACCTCAAAAACACACAGACTGACAGATATCGTCTCATATTTCATATCACCTCTTGGAGACGGTAGGAAACCAGTGCAACCGGTTTGAGGTGAAACAATGTAGAAAATTAAGCTCTCCATTTTCGTCAAGCTTGTCTTCTAATTTGGTTCTTTGCGTCCAAACTATCTGATGAATTAATCAGACATGTAGTTATAGCAGCCAGCATTATAAATGGGGGTTGCGATGGCAATTCGAGTTTTCAAATAAACAGCTTAGGCAAACACTTCAAACGTCTTCTGCAGAAGGAACTCACTGGGACACACACATCAGAGTATCATCCGGGTGAGCTGCAGTGTCTCAGCACATGCAGCTTTTATCCTAATCTCAGGTTCAGCACTATCTCACCACTGGAACATGTTGTCTTTCGTGTTGTTTCCGGAGGACACTCAATCTAAATCTATTGTAAGTCAATCGTGTTCTGGTACAAGTTGTAAAATAATAAGACATGACTCCCTGTCGACACATTGTAAAGCGTCATTTCACACACACTTGTCTCCCTTTGATCCATCACCTGATAAACCAGAGGTCCTCAGTGAGTCACATTAATTACACCCGTGTTTGGAGATGGGACTCCCATTGCAGGATCTAAAAATATAATACTATAAAACTCTAAATCTTCAGGAGCTGGTGCTGATTGACCTGTGCTTCAGACTGGGATGTTATATGATGAATACATTACATGACATCATCAGACCATACTGACCCTGGCCTCCCCAGGCCCTTATCGATTTCACATGTTGAGTCTGCTGCCTGATGATGATGATGATGGACAACAAACTGGTAGGGCTGGATCCGAATATTTGAATATTCAACCGTTCCGTACACATTCGATTTTCAATTTTGAGATTCGATTATTGAGGGGTTTATTTTGCGCGCCTGGCCACTATAACAACACCATGACTCGATGTACTGCGTAGTAGAGGGCAATCAAAAGACGATGGCTTCATTTAGATTTCATACTCATTAGTGTTACTGCAGGACATACTCTAATCTCTAGTGTAGTTGATTCGTGAATATTTGCTGTTCAAAACTTTCAGTGGAGTTTAATGCAGAAATAATTTTTATTGAGATGCATTCCTTTAAACCAAAAGCATTTTCATAGCTAGAGTGAACATAGCAGCTCCCGCAAGCAAGCAGTTCCGCCATTGGAGTTTATTTTTTAAAAGGAGGTTAACCCTAGTTCACACTACACGATTTTAAGCCCGATTTTGCAAGTAGCTGAGCTCGCCAGACGATGTGATCAGGGGCAAATCAGCGATCGGTCGGTGCTCGCCAATCATTACGTGTGCACTACTCAACAAAGAGGCTCGCTGACGCCTCGCAGACGCTTTGCCAACTCCGGACAGATATCTAGCTTGCTAAATATCTGGAGTCGACATCCACATCGAGCTAGTGAGAGTGGGCGGTACACACTAAAACACACGCACATCTTTTATTTCCAGATGCCGAATCTGAAAAAATTGTAGATATATTCTTTATCACAAGGATTCCCAATGCTGTAGAATTTTTCCTTTTAAAAAAACAAAAAATAACTTCTTTATTAGATTTAGAAAGAGTACAACATTTCAAGCCCAAGTTGCTTCTTCATCAGAGGAACTTGATGACCTTTGCTTTTGAAATTTGTCTAACATAAAATGAAGTCATTTCAGACTCATTTCGGACTTTTGAGGAAACTTTTTGGCTGTTTATGCATCTCTGAAATTGAGCCACTAATAGGGCTGGGCAATATAACAATAATGATAATTATCGTAATATAATTTCCTCAATAACAATATAATTAATGTTTATGTTAATAAATATATTATATAAAATTAGCACTTAAATTTTCTATTAAGATTTTTATTTTGTTGAGGAAAAGGGACTGAAAAAAGATTTACTAATCAAATTTGTTGAAAAAGATTTTATCTTAATAGTTTTGAGTGTTCTACCTCAGATTTGTTCAGTGATCCACTGTTTGGCATCAAGTGTTTTTCACATTCTGACCATAAAGAAAAGTTTAACCATATGATTAATCATCTGGTTTCTTCAATTGTCACTCAGGAGCAAAAATCAGCCTTTAAACTTGAGACAAATAATGATTTGACATATATTATTGATAATTATTGATATCGAATGATATGAAATGTTTTTATCGGGATAACATTTTTGGGCATATCGCCCAGCCCTAGCCACTAACGATTTGCAGTTACTTTCAGTTCAGTTTAGACCTGCCCCACCATTGCTTCATGTCTCTTTACTTTGCAACCTTGCCTCGGCTCATAAACAGTCTTGTATTTTTTCCATTTAGGACAGTGAGCAGCCTTATTTTCTTAGAAAATAGAAGTGGCTAATATAGCAGTGGCCTGTGTAACTGACATTTCATCAAATTTGAAATGCTGAACTCCCATGGGAGTGTTGGTGGCAGTCCTGCAGAGGCTGATTGGATGTAGTGGAAATACTGCATGTACGTGATGTGATTTTCTTCCCATAATTTGAAAGAAATTAAAATTAAACAACCATGCCTTGTAGTGAATTAGGCGGTGGCCCGGCTCTGTTTCCAAATCAGATAGATTAAGATGTAAGTCATCCATGGGTGGATTTACAGAACAGAAACAGGTTTATTTTCTTTACTTTCTATTATGCAAATAAAAATGAAAAATAATACTAGTAGTAGTAATAATTTGAAAACCTTTTTTCCTTTTATAAATGAGCTGATGTGGAAAGGGTCAGGTCTGCTGGACAGCTGGACTAAATACTGTGAGCTTCATGGATTTGGCACAGTGGCAGTGGGAGATATAGTCATTGATTGCCCCTGGGTTTCTAGTGCTGATGCATGTCCGATTTGTTATCGAACCCAATCTGAAAACAAAAGAACAAGTTCATACTTGATTCTTTGCTCTACTCTGCATAATTTTCTTCTGTTTTGCAGCACAGTTTTTGGTGCTGCAGGTGAACTTTTGTCTGGCTGCTGTTGATGATTTAAGCAAGACATCATCTTCTGCAAATTGACTTGGTGCTTGCGGGCCATACAAACCTGCTGTCTGCCGCCTGTAAATCAGATTGACTAAGAGCACCGTTGTAGTCTTTGACTTTGTGTGACAGTGCCTGACGGGCGTGGCAGGAACATAAGGTACTGAGCCTGCGGGAAGGGGGAGAATGAAAACATGAGGCAGTTAGGATAGAAGCAGGGGTTACAGCCAGAAGGAGTGCAACTCTTTCCACTGATGTCCCCTTCGTACAGGACAAGCAATTTCAACCCACATCTAAGTTCTTAACCTGCTGTCACAGGATAATCTCTTTTCATTACAGTTGAGACTCCTGTGGGCAACTGTAGTTCCGCTTAAACATACAATTGCACAAAATGGAATTAATAAGAGCAAATACAGTTTCAGTTTCAGCTTTCCAGGTGCTTTCTGTCTGTGGCCCGCCCAAACTGTCTCTCTTGAAAATATTACTCTATTGTTCCTGTCTCTTTTTAAATGAGTCAGGAAGTTGGACAAATGTTGAAACCTCAGTAACATTAAATTCTGTTCCCATTTATAACCTGTTCCCCAAAGCCAAACATTTTTCAGTGGCAGCAAGGATGTCTCCTAGCCAGGTCAGATGATGTGGGATATTTTGTTATCAGCAGCAACCTCTGGGTCTGAAAGTGAAACCATGCAGACGGAACTTCAAACTGCATTCTCTCTAACGGCCAGCTGGGGGCGAGTTCGCTGGTTGCAAAAAGAAGTCCGGTTCCTTTAGAAATAAAAATGACCCTACTTCTCAGCTGAATAATTACCTCAGTAAACACTTTCATAATGAGTTTTTGGTCTCAGTCGCTAGTTTCAAGTATTCTTCAACACAGCGTTCGTTTAGTTAGATTTGGTGTTATTTAGGGGGAAATAAACCAGAAAGCAGCGTATGCTTTAGATCCGGACTACCTTGTGATTGACATGTCGCTACCATGGCCACAAAAAGTTTAACGTTGAGCACTGGACACTCATGTTCCCCTCAGGATGAATTTTGGCCATTATTTCCATTGTTCCAATAGTAACAATGTACTCATCAAGTTAACTGTTGAGTTTTAGAAGCACAGCAACATTGCCAAAAAAGAAGGAAAGGAACATGACAAACAAAACTTATTTAGTTCCCAGATCTGAGCAGTTACTTTGCTGAGTGCAAAGTTATTATGTCATGACAAAGACTAAAAAATTAAGACTAAAGATGAAATGCCCTACAATGTTCCATTAAGGGGGAAACCGATATGAATGCAATATTTAGCTTATACTCCCAGCCTGATTTCACAGACAGTGATTCAAAGAGTCAAACGCCTAAGTGTATGGAAGGTATATTGAAGAGAACGGTGTTCTAAGCTTGCTAAACAAAAGGGGACTGAGGCATTGAATTCATTAGTTTATATACTGTGTGTATAGAGATCAGTACGTAATCAACACATTTTAAGCTCTTTTTCTTTAAGGAATGTTTGTAACATAGGGGTGTGGAAAAGAAATTATTTTTAGATGCATCGCGGTGCGGACTAGGACGATTCTGAATCGATTCACAAATGTCAATCGATTATGTAGAGGTTAATTGATAACGGAATGTTGACGGAACGAAAAAGGCGGAACTCA
Source organism: Micropterus dolomieu (assembly GCF_021292245.1). Taxonomy (NCBI): domain Eukaryota; kingdom Metazoa; phylum Chordata; class Actinopteri; order Centrarchiformes; family Centrarchidae; genus Micropterus; species Micropterus dolomieu. The sequence goes on from NC_060167.1 coordinate 35,635,764, forward strand.
GATATGCGGAAAAGCAGCTCTTCTGTGGAGTGCACACAACGGAGACGTTGATCAATAAAATCAATGCGCAACTAATGTTAGTGATTTTCACCCGCGCACTGTGCAGCACGGTAGAGCTTGACAGGCGGCAGTAGGTGACGCCGGTGAAAGTGAGCGGAGCAGAGGAAAACTGAGCGCTACGTTTCAGTCTGGCAGTAAATGCACAGTGTAGGTCACAGCGTGTCCGTTTAATTAAAGTCTGTCGTTTTCCAACTGCTGGAAAAGCGAAGGCGGTTAGCGTTATCTTTCCCTTGTGCTTTTAGCGTTTTTTGGCTGTTAGTTCAAGTTCGTTTGTTATCGTTCATCCACACATCGAGTACACAGATGAACTAAAGGCCGTTTCTCAAGGCCCATGGTGGTCAATACAAGATTACAATAATCAACTTACAAGACAAGACACAAACACGAAACTTCATCAGACGAGACAAAAAAAGGAACAGATATATTAAGATGGAGTGAACATGGTTTGGCTGGAGCATTGTAAAGTGTGTAGTTCAACCCGTATCTGACTCTATATTAATAACAGCTGCATCAGAAATAAAAATGGCAGCAGCAGAGATCAGTAATAATGCTGTAATAATGCTATGCAGTGTTAGCTATATTTATATGAAGTAACATTAAATATCTGCGTTTCATTACTACCTACTTAGTTGGATTAGTACAAATACTTTGCTTTAAAAGTACCAAGTAGTCATCGATTTGAATTGTGGGACCAGTGAAGATGCACACCCCTAGTAACATAGTAAAAAACTCACTTCTAGGGTGAAAGCATAAAGCAGTGAGGATGGATAGAGAAGCATTGGTAATTTAAGTAGACAAATGAGGCGTAACTGATGACCCTGTGTGTGCTTCCCCCACCGACTTAAAAAAAAAAAAATCAATCATGGCTTATATGAGTTGGGGGAATTGGCACACATGCCAAGTGTTGTTGTCAGATTACAATGATGAGCTTATCCTTTTTGCATGCCATTGAAAACATGGTACTGCAAATGAATGAATTAGCCATAGAGACGGCATGCTGCTTGTCATGTTCACTTTGAAAACACAATTAGAGTTAATGACTTAGCTGTCGCTGGAAAGCATTCATCCTCTATCTCATTAAGGCTTAGAGATAGATGCCCAGTTTCTCATTAGTTCACTATAAAGTTAAAAGATTAATCCATGTGCTTACACTGCCAAATAGTACTTCCAAAGAAGATTTTTGATGTTTAGATTCAGTGACACATTTACTTCTTCGTCTAAGGAATTCAACCACAACATTATTTCAGTTTCGTTTTGACACCAAGGCTGTCTTTTCTGTCTTATTTCTGGTGGGATTTGTTTTCTATAATCGTAGTTCAGGTTTAATACCAGATGTGGGTTGAGGACTGAAGCAGGATGGCATCAGCCCCTGTGCCAGTGAGCATGAGAGGGCAGGGCAGAAGTTGTATTTAGACCATCTATTTATTTTCCAAGGAACAGAGAGAGAAAAAAGCTGACATTTCTGGTATTTAATTACAAAGCGGCCATGGCCAAAGGCACACTGTCAATGGTAGTTTTAAGGCCGACAGCTTAACAACCTCAGGAATGGTGGCACTTTTGGTTTTGGTGACGCTGTGTCATTTCCTCCTGTAAAGAGCTGTTTTCTTTTTGGCTTTGGGATATGTACATGTTCTAGCTCTGCGGAACGAACAAAATTAAGATGCCAGTAAAAAAAGCAACAACATTATGGTACCATCATGTGTACCAAAACTTGCATTCATTGCCAAGTCAAGGGTTTGAACTTGGACTAATTTTAGCCTCTTTTTTTGAAGTTTTGTTTTCTCACGAGAATCCTTTTTGTGACAGTTTTAGTCGCTTTGAGGGAGGTGACTTCCCCTGCTCACGCTGTGCAGTGGCAGTAATATTATTCTCTCCCATAATTAATCAGCCTCGTCAAAAGGTTCTTGTGTATTTGGAGCCATGTACAAGTTTGAGAGGACTCCTGGGTGTGATGTCCTACCATATAGAGTTTGTGGGGTGGGGGTGGGGTGCGTGGGAGGAGGAGGGGGTGGGAGGTGGGTTGATTTAGGTGACTCACTGGTTTTGGCAAGGGTTAGCAAACACGTCATGTCACCAGTTGACTCGCTGTACATTTCCCAACAATAGGATGCCTGGCTGAAATTGGCACAGTCCCTTTTCATGGCCACAAAGGGAGCCATTAAGGCTTCAGTGCATCCGGATTCAAGTCGCTTCATAACGTTGGAGAGTGCGCCTGGCTGTTGTGGTGCTGGTGCTCTTACATAAGGTTTCTTCATTTAGCCTGGCCTCAAAGGAGCTATTGGCTGAAGGACACGGCTTCACTGCTTCTAGTTTAGCAAGCTGAAAGGTTTCCAGTAACGTTTTCATAGTAAAGGTACTCCAGATAACCTATCTGTAGTCTGTTTGCTCAACCCGATGAACCATTGTGTGATACAAGTCAACTATAATCCTTGAATAGGAAACTGGGGGCAAACAAACATTAGAGCAAAGACTAGAATCCTTCCTGTCACATCAGTCGTATCAGTCTATCAATCTTGGCCACTATTCCACCAAACTGCTGCACCTTTTGGCTAGAAACCTGACTTCACACAGCTCAGCTTCAGGCCTCACCCTCACAGTCTGGGTCAAAGATAAATTGGAACAAGATAGGAGTAAGTTAGTGTCTTGCATCTGAGCCAGCTTCTCACCGGAGGGAATCGCCATAAAACAAGACCGCAGAGGTAGGAGCTGTGGGATCAGTTGGCAGAGAGCTATACAGTTTAAAACCACTTTTCTTTGTTTACAACCTTAAGGGTGGATTAGAAAAACTTCAGGTTTGACCAGACTTTCCACACCTGTGGTGAAGGACAAGCACAAAATGAGAATTTACCAGGTTTGCAAAAGCCGAGAAAGATCCGTGGCCTGTATTAGTTTCCCAATACACATTAATTTGTGTTTTTGATCTTTTAACCATTCCTGGCTGTAGCTTAGAGTATATGTTTTGAAAGTGCTACAGAAAGTTCATGTTGTGCCAGGCTCTCTTCTCTGTGGCAGCCATTTGTCTGGTATTTAAAAGGTGACTTTTGTGGTTGCTCTTGCCTCACCGTGTTCAGTGAGGTCTTTGTTGTTGTGCTGAACAATAGTTGCCTTGTATAAAGAACAGGGGCCCTCACCTGCACAGCATGAATTAAGAAGACGTGGCAGGCACTGCAAATGGTTTAAGCTCACTTTGTAGTGGATAATTTTTCAGCCACTGACTGCTATCATCAAATGATTCCACATTATGGCTCATCAATGTCCATTTGGGTTGTACTTTATGTCATGCATTTGGTTCTCTGTGGATTTCTAACTGCTTGTCTTCTTCCAGGTCTGGTCTAATCCTCTTTGGAGCCATGGAAAGGTTGGGAATGGCAGGAAAAGAGGATTGAACTTCCACAGGTTGGAATCTAAATTTCTATTTTTTCGTGCTAATGCTTTTGGAGAAATGATAGCCCTTACGTCTTTTTATTCTCATATAATTCATTACAAAGGTTTTTGTTTCTGTTTGGCCATTGTTGTGCGCCAAATAGCCAGGCATGTCTAGGGGGCGATCACTCAAGATTTTTTAAGTATTTCCTTCAATTAATCAGAATTACACAATGGTACACGGTATTTGAGTTTCCTCCTGCGGTGTCAAGTCCACTTCCCCCCAGACCGCATCCCATCACACTCAGCAGCCATTTAAAGTGTCAACGGGTGCTTCCAATTACTCCTGCCCACGCCAAACCAGAAGCTCAGGCCATGCAAACGGAGCCTTCCCCACTGCGACTTTTATCTGTTTGTTTTCATATTTCCCTTGCCTCGTTCAGCCCTCCTCCTCCCTTGTGCTTTTACTGTTTTTGCTTTCGCCAAGGATTACTTTGTTTTTCCTCCAGCTGACCTTGGTTACATAAACTAACGCCTGATCCCCCTTCCTTGATTCTCCTCCCTGTCCGAGTCCCCCTCCTCGCTGTTCCACTGCAGTGCCAGGCTATCCTCTGAGCGCTCCCACAAAGCCCAGTGTTGTGATTACATTGTGAAATTGGAGCCAGGGCTATTTATTCCCAGGCTGGGGTAGTGTGGAGGACCACGTTGGAGGATAAGCCAGAGAAGGGGAAGCCAGGAAGCTGTTGTGGTTGAATCAAGCGGATGGTGTTGGTGGATGAACTGTTTATGTCTTCTCATAACCTCTCTTTGTGGGCTGTGCTTCCAGCCAGCTGTTTCAAATAAGCAGAACGCCCTGGGTTGCTTCTCACTGTCAGCAGTTTCTTAACCATTCAACTTTGGCCATCACAGGGTGGCAGATTAGCCTAGCAGTTTGAGACACCATCCAACTATCCTTGAGCTGGAGGACCGAGGCTCAGGCCTTTAGGAAGCATTCGTCCTGCTGAAGTATCATTGAGACGGACAGCAAATCATTGCTTTTGGAGCTTGTAACAGGAATACTGTGTAGTA
>NC_060167.1:35640354-35673999 GCF_021292245.1 Micropterus dolomieu
TTTGGGTTGTACTTTATGTCATGCATTTGGTTCTCTGTGGATTTCTAACTGCTTGTCTTCTTCCAGGTCTGGTCTAATCCTCTTTGGAGCCATGGAAAGGTTGGGAATGGCAGGAAAAGAGGATTGAACTTCCACAGGTTGGAATCTAAATTTCTATTTTTTCGTGCTAATGCTTTTGGAGAAATGATAGCCCTTACGTCTTTTTATTCTCATATAATTCATTACAAAGGTTTTTGTTTCTGTTTGGCCATTGTTGTGCGCCAAATAGCCAGGCATGTCTAGGGGGCGATCACTCAAGATTTTTTAAGTATTTCCTTCAATTAATCAGAATTACACAATGGTACACGGTATTTGAGTTTCCTCCTGCGGTGTCAAGTCCACTTCCCCCCAGACCGCATCCCATCACACTCAGCAGCCATTTAAAGTGTCAACGGGTGCTTCCAATTACTCCTGCCCACGCCAAACCAGAAGCTCAGGCCATGCAAACGGAGCCTTCCCCACTGCGACTTTTATCTGTTTGTTTTCATATTTCCCTTGCCTCGTTCAGCCCTCCTCCTCCCTTGTGCTTTTACTGTTTTTGCTTTCGCCAAGGATTACTTTGTTTTTCCTCCAGCTGACCTTGGTTACATAAACTAACGCCTGATCCCCCTTCCTTGATTCTCCTCCCTGTCCGAGTCCCCCTCCTCGCTGTTCCACTGCAGTGCCAGGCTATCCTCTGAGCGCTCCCACAAAGCCCAGTGTTGTGATTACATTGTGAAATTGGAGCCAGGGCTATTTATTCCCAGGCTGGGGTAGTGTGGAGGACCACGTTGGAGGATAAGCCAGAGAAGGGGAAGCCAGGAAGCTGTTGTGGTTGAATCAAGCGGATGGTGTTGGTGGATGAACTGTTTATGTCTTCTCATAACCTCTCTTTGTGGGCTGTGCTTCCAGCCAGCTGTTTCAAATAAGCAGAACGCCCTGGGTTGCTTCTCACTGTCAGCAGTTTCTTAACCATTCAACTTTGGCCATCACAGGGTGGCAGATTAGCCTAGCAGTTTGAGACACCATCCAACTATCCTTGAGCTGGAGGACCGAGGCTCAGGCCTTTAGGAAGCATTCGTCCTGCTGAAGTATCATTGAGACGGACAGCAAATCATTGCTTTTGGAGCTTGTAACAGGAATACTGTGTAGTAGGCAGATGACCACAGTGGCTGAATAATCCGTCCACAGAATGCTGTTTACCAAATATAGTTTGGTAACACAACACTCCCAAATCCCTCTTAGAAGCATGAAACATGCAACATTCTAGTCGTGTCATAGGTTTTTGTGCATGGGTGTGGCAAAATGGTTTGCTAGCATCCCCTAAAAAGCAGCTCTGGGCAACGTTTCTCCAAAATGTACAAAATGTTTGTGGTAGATACTGCATATCATGTCCAGACCTACAAAAAAAGTCTCTTGGAGCAATGCCCTAAACCCATCAGGAAGTCTACCATTTTGGATTTAATGGTCATTTTTAGCAATTTAAAGGTTCCGTACTTTAACAAACTCCTCCTACAAAAATTTATCCGATCAGCTTCAAATTTTCGCTGTGCATTCTAAAGGCATTGTTGATGAAAAGTGGTGCTATTTGTGAGGTTTCATCAAAAGGCGTGTCTGTGACGTGCCGTCGATAATTGAACATTCACTATGAAACAGGAAGTTACTATTTCTGACTGGGCTGAATCAATTTTGTCAGCTTTAATTTTGTAGCAGAAATAGGGGTGCTTTGATCCGATACATTGATCCCTATCGGCGCAGACACTGACCTCATTAAGTAAATTGGTTGTCAGCTGGATGTGATCAATCCACATTAAATAGTTTCTTAGTCGCCTTCATTACAAAATTAACAATACAACTTCAAAATCTATGAGAATAATATAAATAGTGTAGTATAACCATCTCCACTCAAAAGTTAGGAAATGATGTGTGTTACCTCACATATTCAATATTATCTCAATGAGTTCCACACAGTGAGGTTTAAAAAATTTGAATTGAAAAAGAAAGAACACTGGAATCGGAGCGCTACTTAGTATCGGTCAATACCCTGAATTTAGGTGTTGGAATTGACATTGCAGGAGAAAAAGTGTGGTTGGTGTGTCTCTAACCAGAATCTGACACTGTCTGCTTGAGTGTACTAATGTCTCATCTATCAGAGTTGCACTGATTCTCTTGCACTGTTGTCCTGTTACCAGCATTTCTGTAAAAGTTCATGGGTGTATTTAGTTACCACATTTCTCAGAGGTTATCATTCAGTCTCATTGTGTACACATTAACTCAACTGGGCCTGGGCAAACACTTAAAAAATTGGTTCAATCTGCAAAACCCTGGGGCACAAATTTCATATATCTGTTGCTTTGGAGCAGGGTTAAAGGCCCCCTCACCCCCACCCCCCCAATTTCCAATAGCTCAACACTGTGTCAACACATGGTATTCTCTAAACACACACTTCATTTGCTTCATACACTTGACCTTGAGTTACATGTAAAACATTCAAATATTCAATCTCTCACACTCACCTACACACACGAGTTGTACCTGCGTTTCCATATTTGTGATTTTTAGTCATGTTAGTTGGGTGAAGTTTTATCATGCGTGTTGCTGTCGTCATTAGTGGATTACTGTTTCACTTTTGTTCTCAGAAAACAGAATCGTGACACACAGAGACACACACGCGCACGCATGTAGTAAAGGCCAACCGGAGATGAGATGAACAGCCGAGCATTAGATTACAGGAAAATTATCAGCCAGGCTAGACAGGAAACACTGCAGGATAGTGATGCGTGTGTACTTCCTAAAAACAACCAGACCATGTAATGGTTTCATTTTAAAATGCATGTTTGGGTTTGATAGAACACAAAGTGTGTCATTAACAATTTAGCTGCTTCCACACACAAAGTGAAAGATGGATGACAGTGTTAAAGATATGGGTGAAGAAAAGGTTGCATTCACAATCCCTGAAACCACACTGAAACGGTCTCTGATCTGATTTAGGAAAAGGATACACATAAAATGGTGGGACTTGAAAATGGATCGTCTCTTTGGCTTTATTTTGGTTTTATTTTCTACATTTTTATGTAACACACTAACCTGAGTTCTTCTTAACAAGGCTTCACAGTTAAGTTAACCACCATTGTTTCCCTGAGCAACGCGCTTTACCCCTAGTTGCTCCAGAGGCGTGCGACCTCTGACATGTATAGCAATTGTAAGTCGCTTTGGATAAAAGCGTTAGGGTAATGAATAAATGTAAATGTAAGTCCATCAGTCTGTGTGCTTTGTCAAGTACCATCTCATTTCACCAACTGACTTGAGTCCTGATTGAAAAGCTCTATATAGCACTCCCATGAATGCTGTTTTGATTGCAACAAAGACATGAATTAACAGCTGTTGCGAAATAGAGTTTGGTGTTACAACACATCTGCTGCAGGTCTATCAGAACCAGTGGTCTTCCCTGCTCTGCACGGACCTCAGCTGGGAGGGGTGCGGGGCTACAGATTAGTGTGCTTTTAAGCGTATCAGACTTTTTAACTAACATTAGGGGGTTTGATAAAGAACATGGAGTGATACCAAATAAACCTGCTTAAATGAGCCCATGCTGTGTCCACAGATTAACTGAAGTCGCTGGCTTCATCAGAGGACTCTGCATGACTGCCGAGTCTCCGAAATACTGCTTGATATGTTTAGCTTGGAAGTTAGGTTTGTCACTTCCTGTTCATTCTCTTATGTACAGTGCTCGGTCATGTGTTTGTTTGGTTACTTGTTGGTTTGTGAAGGTCATATGTCTTCTTGGTGGCAGCCAGCAAATGTCATTCTACCGTCCGTGTTAGTGTGACTCAAAGCTAGGTGAGACTTATTAATGATGATAACTCCTGTCTCCTACTGTGCAATAGTCAGTTGAGCGCACCATTCCCAAAAACCTGTGTGGGGCAGATGCTTTCTTTTGCTCTTTGCAGAGGTGAATAAGTATGGTGGAAGTGATCGTTTATTTTTTCATCCATCACTCCATCAGCCCCTCCCTCCTTCCACCATCTGCTTTTGTTTTGAAAGATCACAAAGTGCAACAGAGGCTGACGGCATTCTGTAAAATGAACTTATTCATGGGATTTATGGTTGTTTTTAATGAATGCTGCTTTCCAGGCTCCATGTGGAAATGTCTACATGCTCAGCTGTGGACCTGACAATGTGGGGTGTGCGACTATTGGAAACTGCTCTGCAGCCACATGACCCAGACCAGTTTCTGCTTAAGTGGTGATGATTGACTGCGCTAAATGATAGGAAACGGTTTCAATCAGATCTTTGCTTTGTTTCAGTTCGAAGGAGACTTTACAATGTTGTTCCAAACAGACAACATGGTGCTCTCTATGATCGTTGTGATTAAATGGATCATGGTACAAATAAAAAGCATGGGGAGGATTACTAAATGGGCAGTCTGTTTAGCCCTTTGAGGAGGGGAAAGGAAAAACAACCCTTTGCAACATTTCCCTGCAGAGGTGACCATGTGGGATGTAATGTTTGTAATTAGTGTATGTTAGTGAGTTTAGGCGTGCCAGTAGGACATCCATTATCACTTGCCGTATGTGTCGTTGTGTGTAAGCCAGAAGGATGCGGTCATCTCAGAAAGTGGCTGCTAATCATAAATCCATTCTCTGGAGGGCTGTAAATCACTTGCTGGCCATTTGTTCCTGATTACAAAGATGCTGCCTTTTGGAAGAGAAGCGTCAGGTTCCAGCTTGTCAGCCACATATTACTCGAGTAGGTATTTTGTTAAAGAAACTCAATGAGCAGTGTGTTTTCTCATAGTCCTTCTCAGTGTTTTTTTCCTTTCAGAGGTCTTCATCTCCATCTATTTTTCCTTTGTTTCTCCTCTGTCTGTTTGACAGTACATGAAAGCGTTAAACAAGTGCCAATAATGCCAAGTGCAATCGACCTCGCTTATCTCTGCACCCTTAGCGAGACAAGGTGACTTTCCTGGAGCGAGGCATCTGGAGCACTTGCCGCGAGCAGAACCATATAATCAAATCATGTCATTTAGTCGTCCTCTCGTTTTATTTTTATTTTTTTTGACTGCATTGTCGTCTCAGGAACTGCATGAACTGCGCCTGAACTTCACATGACTTCCAAAGACAGGACTTGCAAGAGGAATGGAGAGTAGGGGCCTCTCACTCATTTCACTGATTGTGTCCTCTTTTAAAAATTTAAAGTCACCTACATTAATCTTGGGCTTCCCGGACGAGCAGAGCAGCGTGCAGAATCTCAATCACCGCTTGACCATCTCCATGACATTTGCTCACTGACTCTGGCTTTCCAGCGGCCTGAAGCTTTTTTCTATTTAGGTCCATATCTAATTCTTACACCCTCCTTCTTGAAGATGTTCCAGAGCAGACCATAAGTATATTATACCTGAGCAGGGTTGAGTGCTTTTACTGCATACTGTACCGCTTTTGATGTTGGAATCCCACGCTGTGAAACGTGGGTGAGCCTGTGAAAAGGTGAAAAGAAGTGAATCATCCACATCTGGTTGTTTCCTTTCCACACTGTGGCTGGCTTTGGAACTGAAAATGCAGAAATAAGGTTTGGAGTGGAAGAGCTTTAACCTTTTTGTAGTTGCGGTTGTGTTGAAGATATCAACATTTACTTTAATCTTTGCGATCCACTACCCAAATATGTGCATGGTAATTTGCCAAGCCCCTGAGAAAAAAGAAGACGACAAAAACAACAACAAAAAACCCTACTTGTGCATGAATTTTAGATTCAGCCCTAATTAGGTATTCTCAGCTGGGCCGTGGCCTGCATTGCGCTCTGCTTTTTGCTATTCAAATGTATTAAAATGAGGATTTGCTGCTATGCTGTGGTTTTGTTGTTTGGTTTAGATTTTTTGCTTGTTCGTTGCTGAGGTTTTAGCTTTGCACCTGTGTGAAATTGCTTTCCCATCTGTTGAAAGATTTAAAATGGGCATAACATTACAGGTTTTTTTTATTTATTTAAGGTGTGTTGTCTTTCCTTGTTTAGATAGTTTAATTAGGTTCCTAAATGATGTGATGGAGTCTTCTCAGACTTCTATTAACCATTAAATGTCTCTTATTTTTCTCTCTTTCCAATAATTTCCATCCTCCACCTTGTCCCATACCCTCACCTCTCTCTCACTTAACCAGCCCGTCCTCTCCCTCTGCCCCCCCCCAACCATCCAAGACAGACTAAATTAATAGACAGAGTGAAAAAGAGCAAAGAAGCAGAGAGACAGAAAGCTAAATTAGATGGTGAAAGAGGCAAAGAGAGGCAATACAGGGTAGGGCGGCAAGGAAATAGATGAAGCAGAGGCTAGTGGGATAGAGTGAAGAGAAAGAATAGATTGAAAGAGGCAATGGACAGATTAGGGATGGAGGCCAGATGATACCCAGAGGTACAGTTAAACACACATGAGGCTGATCAATAAGGTGTGCTCAGCCTGTGGGAGCGGGCCTGACCCACTGACACCCACACCCACCCACACAGACACACCCTCACATACCTCGGGGGATGAAAGCACAATAACACACCCTCCCCCAACCTCACTGCGTACACATTTACACACAGACACCATCACTGGTCTCTGGGGGCGAGGCAGCTGACAGATTGGATTGGTCCTCACTATTTCCCTTTGCTTTAAACCACTGACCATTAAAGCTGTGAACAAAAAAAAAAAAAAAAAAAAAAAACCCAAGCATGGACAAGCTGCAGACTGGCTCAAAAAGGAAGGACCAGGCCTTCAGAAGATGTCTGTAAAGTGCTGCTGAAATGAATTGTATTTATAGGGTCACTGTTAGGGTTCCTCCATGGACCGGAAAAGGTAGAAAAAGTAAAATAAGCAAAGAACTTGGTGTAGCATAATTAGGTTATTATGTTTTGCCTTCTTAATCATCTTGCAACCCCTCTGTTTTCTTGTGATCCCACCCCCAATTTTGGATCCAGTGGTCTAAAATAAATATAATTTGTTATGGATGTCTCAGGCTCCATCCACACTACGACATTTTTGTTTTAAAACGGAGACTTTCTGCCACGTTTGCACCTCCCCGTCAAGACTAAACGGCGTATCTGAAGACCTAAAACGGAGAAGTTTGAAAACGCTGCTGACCCTGTTCTTGTTGTAAAAATGGAGAACTTTAAAAACGATGACGCAGACTCTCACGTTTGGCTTCCTAATTGGTCTTATCAGTTATGCAAAGCAAAAACCCAAATCTACTGACCGTGATTATGTTTTGGTATTTCTATCAAAATATTTTGTATTGCAATTAACACATACTTGTAAATTGCTGTGCATGTGGCTGTGCGGCAACTCCCAGTCTGTTTTCCACTGCCACAGTCTCTTTGGTACTCCTGTGTTACAGTTCCACCTCGTTGTCGGTCCATGCAAAACATCTCTGGTGATGTTCTTCGTCTGTGGTAGTACTTTCTTCTTTCACCAAATCTTCTGCAGCTGTGGAGTAGACAAACAGCTTCATGTTTACACGGGTACGCACATCCCCAGTGTACGTGAACCGCCACGTTTTCAGTTGTTTTATTATAGACTGAGATCAACGCTGATACGCAGCTAAAACGCTGCTGTGGATGGAGATCATGTCATTTGAAAACTCTGTTTTTAAACAAAAATGTAGTGGTGTGGATTTAGCCTTGTGAGTTTTTATTGTTGTTGTAGTTACTTAGAGTTTAAAAAAAAAAAAAAAAGCAACTCAAACAGCAGTGGACCATTTAATTCTGCTTTTGTTTCTACTGCTTTGGACAAACGAGGCTGTAACTGCAAACAAATCACCATCTTTTGCTGAAAAAGGGCTGAGGGCTTGATGGTTACAGGTACTGGTAAAGTAATGAAATATGATCCAGGAAGTTCCGTTGGAGTAACGTATCCATGAGTTTGAAGGATAATCAAGGGCCAAAACACTGCACAAGAGTTTATAATACAGAATATGTAATATAATACAGAGCCTTGTCTGGTGATGTCACTTTGCATTGCTGCAACGAAAAGAAAAGTTGAGCCAGGTTAAACCTTCTGCCGGATGTTTTTTTTTTTTGTTGATAAAGACACAGTAGTGCACAGTTAAAGGCTGCATATAATTCTGTGTGCTCCAGTGTCTGTTTCCTTGGAAGTTTATTGTCCTCAAACTGAGAAGCATCTGATTTAACTGCACATTGCTTGAGATGTGTGAAGAGCCCCTTTTCAACATGCCACATTACCTGACATTTCAGTGTGGATGTTGGCTAGAGGGACATTTTTAGATCATTGGCCGCTCTTCATTGGCAAAGACGTCAGTAAACTATCAAACGTGTTTTAGAACAAATGGGACGTCCCAGACAAGGATGGGGACATGGAGAGGCAATTAAACAGGATTGCGTGGACCCTCTCACAGCAGGGGGGGCTGCTGAGACTACATAATGACCTGGCCGATCTGCAGATTCTTAGCGGCCAATGGGACCATGTGTACACATCGCCTGAAGGAAGCTGATTAGCAAAGCAGATTGGTTGTGGAGTGGCTCTTCTTTTGTTGTAGTTGTAGAGCTCTGAGGCCCGACCAGAGAGGACTCACCGCTGGGAAGAAGAATTAATGAAGACATTTGGGAATTGTAGTGTGACTATGCGTTTGTGCTAACATGTTGATTAGATGTTTGTGTGTGTGTGTAATTAAAGGTTTGTAGTTTACTACCAGCTGTTACCTGACTCCTTCAAAGCCCACACATCCAAAGGAGTGGCGACCAGCCGCATATGAAACCAAATACACTTTGTATCCTCATCTGCTGTTTACTAGTTGTGTAAACACATCCACAAGACGGCATGAGGAGACACATAAATCCAAACTGGCAGACACTGAAGCTGCAGCTCTACTGTAGCTGTTAACTGCTGAATGTAGCTTCAGTGTAAAAACTCTCCATGAATTTACTATGTAATGTGTAATTACATGTGGAGCGTTTGCTGGTGTCAACATTTGTGCAGCATCAGTCACGGTGATACAAGGAGCTGCTACTGTGAGTCTGGCTCTATCTGAGCCGGCCAGCAGGGAGGACAGAGTAATGACTAGCATTTAGACTGCTGTCAGGCCACTGTGCTGATAACAGTGTGTGGGAGAGACTGTGGAAATAGACTGTCAATCCTTCAGTGTGACTCCCATAACCACTGCAGCATCCCGAACACACACATACGCACAATAGACAAGAGGGGGTAATATAAAGTACACAGGAGTTGTTGTGCTTTAAACAGACAATCCAAGTATGTTCTGCCCCTTGAGGGTTTCAGACAAATAAGAAATAAGTGCTTTGTTTCCTTTTGTGGTGGGAATGAACCACATCAACACAACAAAGTACTACTGTGAGAAGCGAGTCACTCCTTTTAATTAGGTCTTGCAGATCCTCAGATTTAAAAATCCTCTCGGTTGTCCAAACACAGTTGGTTGTGAGTCTTATTTTTGTCACCCAGGCCTTCATTCCTTTTGGTTATGGTAACATTTTACTCACCAGCTTAATTGCAGAGATACTACAGAGAGCATTTACAGCAAACTACAGCTCTTCACTGGTCTAACCCTAGGAACCTGACTGAAACCCGTCTCGGACCAATGTCAGGCCTGGGTCCAGTATCCAGATCATATTCAGTCTAATCAGGTCCTGATCGCCGGTCTTGGGTGCATATGTAAATATGTCTAAAAATCTCGCGATACGAGAATCACATACAACATTATTTATCAAATTGGGGCGGACTTGATGAATTTAGCGTGAGACAACGTCCGGTTTTCAAAATAAGGTGTCTGTACAGGATGGAAATAAGATTGATTGGATTATATTCACAGAAAGTATAAAACATATTACATTGTCCATTAAATGTAAATGGACACATGTAATTTACTTTACCGGACCCTCCCGGGCCCCGGACCCACCCACCATATTGTCTCCAAATCCTTGGGGAAACACTGAGTAAAAAGCACATTTTGAATATGTAATTTATGCAACGGTAAAAAAAAATTGGCAAAAAATATGAACGTTTTTTTCATTACATTCGGTTTCGGCCAAGAATTTTCATGTCGCTGCGTCCCTAACTTAAATTATGCCTCTGTTCAGTTTGCAGTCAGATGTTTCCAGCCAAAAGGCTGCACAGGTGCCACCTGTCAGGTAACCTCAATTTCTTACTTTTAAAAGAAACGTTACCCAACACTGTCATACATACAGTGTTACAGTACAATAGACAATAGAGATCTTCCACAAACTCTGTGTTTTCCTTTTGTGATCCCAATTTCATAAGGCTACAACTTTACAGCAAATGCACTCTTGTGGTTGTGTCCCTCCAGAGGCAGCTGGCAGGTCATGGAGGTGGAAAAGCTGGTAGAAGATCTGTGCCTGAATAAAATACAGTTAAAATGTAGTATAGATATTACAAAATTACAAATTAAATACAAAATTAATAAACAACAATAAGAATCAGAGCAGCTATCAGTTTTTGAACTCTGTGTCATAAACTGTAACTTTAAGAGAGCAGACAGATTCTCTCCCTGCAGCTGTAGACAAGAGCAAACAGAGATGTGTTTGTTGATGGTCTATGGCAGAGCCAGGGTGTGGTTGTATTCAGTGGTTGGAGGTCCATTGTTGTCTGATTGTGTATTTGTAGACCAGAAATACACACACACACACAGACACAAATCTGCCTAGTGATTATCCTGTTGCAGCCTAGAAGAGTGGAGGTGTGCATTTGGCAGAGTGGCTCTGAGCGCATGGGTAGAAGGAGCCTGGTTGTACAGTGTAGGCTGATGCGACTGTGTGTGTGTGTGCGCGCGTGTGTGTGTGTGTGCGCGCGCGCGTCAATCAGTCCTCTTTGTTGATGTGGTAAGGAGCTCATCTGTGACACTGTAGGGGTCTACAGTACAGTGAAACTACTACTAGAATTGATTGTGTGTGTGTGTGTGTGTGTGTGTGTGTGTGTGTGTATTATAATGCACTGGTTTGTATTTGAGAGCACCTATTCCTTTGTTCTATGGAATTATACATACACTACTGAGTGAGCACAAAACAGAATGATGTTATAATACATTTCAGTATTCAGTATAATAGATTTCAGTTTGAAAAGATTTTGAGTGCAAAATAATGATTTTGTTTACATTCAGTGTGAGATCGGCTCTTGTTTCCTCCAGCTGTTTCATCATATTCTGAGCCCTAGAGCAAGTGGAAACACGCTTATCAATATTTTTTGGACTTTAGCAGGACAGACCCATATCTGGCTGTTGGGGTCATATCTTAATAGTTCACGTGTTTTTAGACAAATAAAAAATCTGAGGGAGCACACAAAAGTAGCATGATGATAATTACACCAACTTTTATGCAGAAGAAGCGCGTATGATGCAGCTCTACTAAATGCATTTTCAACCTGGGTTTGACCCCGTTTGGGAGACTGCTGTCACAAGTTAATGCCTACTTGTCATGATTTACAGTGACTAAACCATATAATGAACAAATAATTCTTTTCTGTGAGGAATCTGTGAGTCTGTTAAATTTTGTTTAAGTGTCAGTAACCTAATATTATGTTGCCATCCTTCATAAAAGCCAAGTAATATCCGCCCCGTTTTCACCCACGAAAGGGTCATGAAGCCAGGCGAGTGACGCTTGTTGACCCATTTGGATCAACCACTAACGTGCATGAAACCCATAATACTGTTGGACTGAATGGCATATTAGGAGGCAGAGGCTAAAAGGATGAAAGCAGTCTTCCAGGTCAAATTCAACCGCCCTCAATTGGAGCTTTCATATGAGAAATATGGACTACTTAGCCTGAGAGTGAGCAGCTTTTAAGGTAAGAAAGCACAGGAAGCCCAAGACCTGCCTGAAATCCTGCGGCACAGCTCCTCTCAAAATGATTATGCACACACTCAGTCTGTGATGCACCCACTCAGCAGTGTGGTTAATAAATGACTTCTGTACTGTTCTGGTTGTATCTCTTTGGATGCTTTGATTAGTGATTGACATTTTTGTCAACCACCGCACACGCGCGCACGCACACACACACACTGGAAGTTGCAACCAGCAGGAGACTGATGGGGGCTGGGAGGGTGTTTATTGTGTTTTGAATGTTCTCCATCCCTTCTATTGGAACAGGAGGGAGAGGTGCTCACACAGCACGAACCATCCCCCACACGTCCTCCTGTTTTTTTTTTTTTTTGTTTTTTTTTCCCAGCCTCCCTTGCTCTGCCACCGGGGGAGGAGGACATGGATGCAGAATGGGACCACTGGTGTCGTTTGATTGCACCGCAACGGTTGGGATGAGTCATAAATCAAGCCCATGACCTGTCCCAGCTCCTAATCATCCCCCACATACACACTCCCACTTCCCTTGTCCTACAGACATGCATCCTCTTGTCTTTACTTTGCCGTGGTTTGCACTGGTGGCACTGCAAATTGACTGGGACCGTCATTACACGCAGACGAAGGGGTGAGATGTGGTGGCCCCTCCAGGTTTAGCTCTATGAGACGAGCACATTATGGATTTTTCTGTCAGTGGAGAAAGCTAGCTGTGGGGTTTACCTCCTGGGGCTGGGAGGGGGCGGCCTGTCATAACACTGAGTGGGAGGTGTGTGTGTGTGTGTGTGTGTGTGCGCGCTTATCAGTGCCCGGCAGCTGTGTACCTGACGCTGCGTAATCTCATTGATCTCATTAACAATAATGTTGAACCAGTGCTCAGTCTTCACTTCACTCTACACTGGTGTCAAAGGGGCAGTTGGATTTGGTGCTAAATGTTGGACTGATAGCTTTTCACTTCTACAAGTTTTAAGGGAACGCCATAACATATTGGGAAACATGCTCTTAAACCCACAGAAGATTGATATTTGTTCGGTCTTTGTGTGTCTAGTAAGGAGATACTGGGACAATGTCACTTTAGCTTAGGGAAGATAAGGGACACAGCTAGGACAATTCCATCCAAAGACTGCAAGCACGCTAGCGGCTCTGTGAAGCTGTACTTAGTTCTTTAAGCTAAATGCTAACAGCATGCTAACATGCTTGCAATGGCGATGCTAACATGGTGATGTTTAGCATGTATTGTGGTCACCATCGTAGCTTAGTGTGCTGCTTATTTGGTAATTGACGCTGAAGTTATTACAGTTGATCCTGTGGTGAACATCCACTGAGTTGCCAGTTTAGAAGGTACATGTAGCTAAAACTAGTGGAGTCTAATGCAACAGTACCGCAGTAGTTTCCACCTTCATGTTCAGGTTTTAATGTTCTGTTTTTGTTGAAACAGTTTTAGAGACGTGTTGGTACATTACATTTATTTATTTAGCTGACGCTTTTATCCAAAGCGACTTTCAATTGCTATATATGTCAGAGGTCGCACGCCTGGAGCAACTAGGAGTTAAGTGTCTTGCTGCCTGAGCAAGACACTTAAGGATGTAGTTTGTGTTGCTGTTGAACTGTATTACATTATACAGAAGTTGTATGTGCTTCTGTTATTTAGCCTACCGTATTTGATGGCTTTTTCATGGATATGTAGGTTTGGTAGATTGTACTCACATTTCTGTTTTTACTGTGTGCCAGTCTCTACCTTCGTTCTCATTTGAGTACAAGAGGCTGGTTGGTTGCTATGTAAATATAGAACTACCTTTCACCTGTGTTTTTGCTGTGTCATCTGTTGTCACAATGAAGAGGAAAAGGTTTTATCTTCCTTTCTTTGTGTAAAAAGTCACCTCTGACCATTGAGTGCCACACTCTCCTGGCATCATTGCAGCCAGGGACTACCCTCTATTCTATCATTGTTGGATCAGGTCAGATTTATTTTGTCTAGCCCTATTTTTTTTTTTTTTTTTTTTTTTAACCAAATGCTGAAATATTTGGGGTGATATCAGTAAAATAGTTGTTGCAGAGGCCTCTTGGCTGTGTGGTGGTGTGTTCCTGCCCCCCGGCTAGATGAAAGCAAAGTGCTGGCTGCCGTCTGCCTTCCAAGGTCAGGTCACTCAGACCTTGTTTAGATGTGAATGATTCTTTGGTTGACTTCAGAGCCGAGGTGGTGCGTGTTGTTATCTCCTGCCTTCCTGTATAATGAGCTATGTGTGGAGAGTGGAGGGTTGGTGACCCTTGTGCTGTCTGGGCACAATGATAAATGAGATTGTTAGAGTGGAGGTGTGAGAGTTGACTGTGGATTTCTTTACCATCCAAAACACACACATACACACACACACACATTATATAAGCAATATAATAATGGATACATCCAAAATGCATCTGTTTTTAACACAAACACCTGTACATAAAATTAGCAAAATGGTCATTTAAATCGGGGAGTATCTGATCAAAGAACAACCACTGCAGTGCTAACTTTAAAAAAACGGTTTTGACTTGGGCTGGTTATCGTCCCACAATGCTTTTTTTGGGACCGTCCTCTGAAGCACAAAGAATCAAAAACTGTTAAGAAAGTTGGCATTGAGTATTTGAGCCTGTGTTTATTCTTTATCAGTTTTTTTCTTTACTTACTTTATTTAAGCTCCAGAAATTTCCTAACATGCTGGAGTTGCCAGGAGATGGCATTCAGACAGTTATTCTGTGGGAAGAGTGATGTTTTGGGAATGCTTGATGACAATGAGCTTATTTAAAGATTGTTTGGATTACACTTGAATCATTTTTGTGAGTGCCAACGTGCAGGATACAAATGAGAACACACTCTCGCTGCAGAAATCAAGGTTACTGCAGCCTTTTGGCTAAAATGATACAGCAATGATTTGGCTCTGTTGCAACAATTTCAGCAGTAATAAATCGATCTTTGATTGCTGGTACAGCTCCGCAGTTTAGCCACCACTCGTTAGGAAGTTATGGAAAAACATTCTGCATTCACACAGTTGATTTCCGTAGAGTTTAAATGACATTCAAGTTTAAAGACATGGGAGTTGACAGCATACTGTGCAAATGGCTTATTGGTAATTGAGATTTAAGATATGTATTATCTTCAGTATTGCAGCTTTGCATATATAAACTAGAGATCGTAGTTATCTTGATTATTTACCTGTAGACATGAAGCTGTATGTCTGATACTACAAGCTGCAACTGTTAGAAAAAAACACAACACATCATCATAATGTGTACTTTTAGAGTGTCATAAGACAATATCATGCGCTCCCAGCAGTGGTCCTTCTCTTCGCTGAAACTAACGGTAGGACACCACATAAATACAATAACTATCAAATCATATTTTAGCTCTTTCTCATCTTCCGGAGCCCCCCGGTCATAATTAAATTAACTTTAAATGAAATTTTTTAATACAGTGTTCTTGTATGGCTGCTTGTGGTCAGACAAAATTTAACATTTAAAAAACTGTTCTTTGGTTAAATCTATTTCAGAAAGTACAGTATCAAAAAAATCACAATAATAATGTTAATAATGAACATTTAAAACAATACCCAGTATCTAGTTTTCTCTACTCCGTTTACAGGCATAGTTTGATTGGTACTAAAAGAAGATTAAGCTTGCATACATCAGCTGTACACAGTTTGGGTATTACGTTTGGCTGCAGAAAGCCTGTCAACGTCATCAGCTGCCCTAAACGGAGTGTGAAGGTATTTGTGCTTCAAGTGAAAGCCTTTAAGTTCCTCAAGCCTCTCATTGATGGATGCACACTGAACACTCTTTAAGCAGCCATCACACAGCTGAAAATATCCACCAAAATATGACTTAACGTCTACCCAGAACACTGCAAGAACCACCAAAATCCAAACAATATCACCACGCAACAAGCAGCACACATTCTGACGTTATTGTGTGTGGATATATTCAACCCCAGCTAAAACAGGCTGCTCCACTGTGTGCTTCCCAGAGGAAAAAAGTCATGCTGTTTTCATACGTAGATAAATTTTCAAGACCTTTTTACATTTTTACATTCCCTATTGTCTAGTGTAACAGAAATAATTTAAAGCCCATTCCTTCTGGTTCACCTTTAAAAGCGTGCTGTGCTGTGCAGATTTTCTCTGTATATTCCCAGTAGGAGGTGAGGCTGGAGCTAAGAGGGAAATGCTCCCTCTGTGAGCATTTAACTTAGAATGCTGAGAGCTGCTTCGGAGATGCTGCGCTATTTATGGTTACGGGGTGAAGAAAGAACATGGGGGTCGGGGGTGAGGCATTCCTGTATGCGTACTGCAAGGCCTCCAGACCTGAATACAGAGCAGAGTGAGAAATTGAGTTTAGAGGAGTGAGCCTAAAGTGAAAACCCCATTAGTCTTGTTTTTCCTTAGTATTGGCTGATAAATAATATTAATATGCAGTGCAAAATAGTGCAAGTCTGAAATGCAGTAGAAGCAGCCTAAAAACCAGACTGACACTCGTGATCTTCAGCACCTTCTGTAAACCTCTTGCTTGTAAAACAGGCAGAGGCGATAGAATGTCAGTAATAATATCTCTGCCTGTCTTTAACACACACACACACACACACACACACACACACACACACACACACACACACACACACACACACACACACACACACACACTCTCATTGTCCATTGGGAAGTAAACAACATTTATGCAATCTCGAATCAGACAGGAATGTGCAGAGCTCTTATCTATTTTTCGTTTTTAATTTACGTCTCCTCTCCATGACGTTCCTCTGTGTGTCAGTTCTGTCGGACCAGCATGCTTTGCTCCAGCTAGCAGGGGCCTCATACGGGCGTGCTCACCAAGGGTGGCCCAAACCGCGATGGCAAGTCCACCTTCAGGGTGGTCCACTGTGGCAGAGCAGGTTTGTTGTTAGAGATTACTCATAGCTTCAGACAGTGTCACATTTCTTAGGCTGTATTACACTGAAAGGTAACTCGCTGTAGTTGTCATGGTGTTACATTAGATTATGTGACGCATTATGACCTACACACACATCTTTACGTAGCCTACCTAGCCGTACGTCCCTTCAAGGCATTTAATAACAATATAATCTTACACACATACTCAGAAATGCATCCACAGAGACGCACAAAAAAAGGTTCCTCCTCTCACACATACGCATGGTCTACCCTCCCCCATGACGTATCCAGAAATATTAAGAACATTTGCATTGTAAGTAGCTCATAAAAATCCCCCTTCTGAGCTCCATATTTGGTTGTTGGGCTTTGGTTTCTTCTCCCAACCTGAAGCACTAAAGCTGGGGTAAAACAGCGAAGCTCACCTCCAAGAGGAATCCATGGCATTTATCAGAGCCTGGCGAAGAGAGGTGGCCGGCTGTGGAACTTAACAGGACTGTGTTTAGGATAAAGATTATCTCCAGTCTATTAAAAAAGAAAACAAATGGAATGACTGTAAGCATCTTATTTTTTTCGTGGACCAGCAATCATAAAAAGTTTCATCAGCTCAGATCTCACCCTCTTTGTTTGTTCAGCTTTTGAGGAAGCAGACTTATTGATTTTTTTTGATGGTGTTGCTTTTTAGAGAGAATAAGTAGCAAGAGCCAGTGGACTTATATTTTCCTGAACAGATTTATTCGCAAATAATTATATTTGGTTGAGCCCTCCAGCAGCTCTGAGTGAGTGAGTGCTTGATTCTATGTTTGTCTTGGTTATGTACTTCTGTATCATCCCATTATCTCTGCCTTTATGGTTTCATGGCTCGTCAGGCAGCATTTCCGCTCTCCAACTTTGATTTTGTATGCTGTGTTTGAGAAGCTCATTTAGTTTTTACTGCACTCCAGATTTGTTGCATTATAGGGTTAAAAAAAAAAAAAGTATGCTCCAGCAGTAGTCACAATTCTCACCTTTTTATGTTACACAACAAGCGTGGCTCCATGAGCAAGACACACCCTAATGTTTTATTAAAGCACCGCTATGGAAAATCAGCATTAGCTGCATGGGACCACAAAGAGGCTCTTTGTGTAGCGGTGTGTTTCACACACACACACAGGGCATTCAGAAAGGACCAGACAACACAGCAGTCACGCTAACATTTACCCTTCACTCTCTCTGAACTGTCCTTGTTACTGCCCAGGCAGGCACAGAAAGGAGCCTTTTATATATATATCCAAGTGTGTGTGTGTGTGTGTGTGTGTGTGCAGGTCTTCCTCTACGACTCCATGCTTTGCAAAACCACATCTAGTGCCATTCCTTCAAGAACACTGGCCTTAATATTATCCTCAGGTTGCGACAGCTAGCACTTTAAGACCAGTGTTGTAAGGAAAAGAGGATTATGGAACTTGTTTCCGGTTTCCTTTAGTGAGCCCTCTTTCATAGCAGCACAGCTCACCTTGTTTCCAGAACCTGAAAGTGTCCATTTCAGTTTTACTACATTGTGTAGAGCAAAAGAAATCAAGTCTGTGCACAAACTGATTGTTCACAATGGAACAGCGTATGCGTTCAGTCTAACTCCACAGTGAAGTGACATACTTGTTCAGTATTTCACTACCACGATATTTTCATTTTGAGTGTAAGCATAAAGGAGTCATGAAATAAATATGCACCTCCTTCTTCCCACTGAATAGAGTGTGTGTCCACTCATTTCCTGTCTCTACAGATGTGTGTGTGTGTGTGTGTGTGTGTGTGTGTGTGCGCGCGCGCAAGTGCACAAAATTAGTTCATCTGGAAGTGTGGCATGTTTTATTTCTCTTGAGGTGAGAAGTGTTTGTGTTGCATGTGTGTTTTTCCAGTATCTGGGAGGGACATGGTTTTTAAGTGTGTTTAGCTGTTAAATGGCTCCACTAAAATCAGCCCAAGTGTCTTGCCTCAGTACTCCATGATCATTTTTGAGCATACACTGTGTTGAGTGATTGTTGGCAAAGTTTAGACAAATTGAAATTATGCTGTGAAGTAATTGTCACTTTTTCAAAACGTCGAGGCTGTGCAGCTGACGCTGCTTCACTCAGTTCTTGCGCTGCCTCACTTGTGTTGCAGCTAGCAGCTGAGTCCTCACATTTGCTGTTGTTGTAAAGGCAGCTGCGCATTTTGAAATGGAGCGAATGAAAGTTGACTAGGTGGAAATGTGACTAGGAATGTACACACTAACTGTCTGTGGAGTGTGTTTCTGCGGCTGCTCAGCTTCTGGCTGATAGAAAAGTTACCTGGAACTCCTGTTCTTTCCGTTTTTTTCTTGGGTTCTCCATTTGTTCATTTGAGTTGGATTGTGAATTGGATAAATACAGCTTTGTGACAAGCTTAACTTTTTTTTCTCAAACTAAAACATTTTCAGTGATTTATTCTTTGCCTTATCCTCCAGTATGAATTCATGTCTTTGCTTTGACTTGTATGCAGCCATGTTGCCTTTAACATTTGTTTTCATTGACTGCACACACCTTAAAGGGGTACTTCAATCGTTTAGTATTGCACTTCCATAAAGTTGGGGGACTCACTTGGTCACCCCGGTAACTCACAGGGTAGTGCGCACACCAATGAACAATTTGGGAAACTCACAAGAGACAGAGTTTTAAAAGAATGGTCCAGTTTGAATCCTGACTTTTAGTCTGTAGAAGAGGCCAAGTTCCAAAATGTCGTAACCAGCTATGAGATCACTGAGGTCCGGACCTCTGTAACAATTATAGGCCTATGTAGACTATAGCTTATCAATAAAAAAAAACAAAAAAAACATTGATTACATGATCAACTTAAATGGAGGATTTAGGACCATGCAGACGCAGCTGATTACACTGCCAGTGTCCAGACTTGGGAAACACATGAAGCACGCTGTCAGGAACAAAAACGCTGTGAGCACAATTAAGCACCGCTGTTTGCGATTTTTCTGTGTGGAGTTTGCATGTTCTTCCTGTTTCTGCACGGGTTTCCTCCGGGTGCTCCGGTTTGCCCCACCATCAAAAACATATAAGGTTCTCCAGTCGGTGCGAATGACCAGTGACACTGGCACGCATGTGGAGTCGGTCCCGGGGGGCTGCCCAGTAGCTGCCCACTGCTAATCCTGAGCTCCATCAGAGCGTCTAAACATGGATTATAGAAGCTGAAAGTTTAATTCTGTTTCTTTTGGAGAGTTTCCTCTGTCTGTCCTGACAAGATTATTACTGTGTTTTTTATTTATTTTGTCCTACGGTATTTGCTGTGACATTACGGCACGCACGGTAACATTTAAATGACTGAGAGCAGCCTCTCTGACCGTAAAAGAAACACTCGTATATCGCTACAACACAATAAAGAAATCACCTAGAAAGCTACAGGGACCGGTAGAGGTGGGTAAAATGAATGGGGGTGCGGGTCTCTAAATCTGAGAAAGTAATTAGTTGGATGAGCGGGTGGATAATTTATGTGAGTGCTGTATTTCATGTTGTCATATATTTAGAATAGTTAAATGATCATTCCAACGGTGTAGTCGTGTGATGACAGTTGAGTGCTACATCTGAGATAAATTTACCCTGATACATGTGAAGATTATTGTACCAAATATCTCTCTTGCATTTGCACTACCTGATCATAACTTGTCAGTCTGTATCTCTAATTTTATGCAATTTTAGTGAGCCAAAAAGTGGGCATAAAGACCGTGATGACCAGCCTGTAGTTCCCTTTGTATGTATTTCAGTATAGATTCCTAGTTTGCGTGACTGTAGTGGAACTTGGTATGAATGATCATAAATAAGCTCTATTTAAAGAAACAATAAATCTGGACCTCACTCATTCCTGAACCCTGGTTACCATGGTTGCCCTGGCTGGGACCTACATATCCCGTAATGCAACTCTACTGAGTCATTACGGCTTTCCTGAAAACTAAATGCCATTGGTTAAACTCCACACCTCCAGTTTTTAACGCAGACTTTCTGTGGAAATTTGGAAGTCTGAAACCAAATCCAAAAATGACCAAGACTTGGCAAAGCTCCTCAAGAGCCACAGAATACACTATACAACGGCTTTCACAGTCTTAATGGTACTGCACATGATCGGTAAACTGACCTTTCTATGTGTAAAATTAGTAGAGTGCCCCTTCATATCAACTTTCTCGGGCTCCACTGATGTTGTTTTTGGTGATAGAGGACAAAAAAAATACTGTGAATGATAAGCTGATGTTCCTCACATATTTCAAACATTTTCAAAATGAATTTTTATCATTTATTTTACAATATTTTTAATCTTGTCAATGTATGAATGTAGACACTATATAATTTAAATCCTCTCAACTCATAGCAGTGAGTGGAAGGTTTAGGAAATGAATAGTTGAGACGAGACTTCTCATGTTTGTGTTCATGTGTGACATTTTGATCAGTTCTTCCATATTCACTTTGTGCTGCGTGTCCACAGTTTCCACCTCTTTGTGAGAGTGCCAGAGTCGATCGTCCCTCCCTCTCTCCCTCATAACATCCATCTGTCAGTCTGTGGCTGCCTGGCTGCTGTCCCTCTGCCACAACTCATTCCAATAATAGCTTGTTTTTGTGCTGTGATCCTTCCAGTCATGATGTTTCTGCTTCGTCCAAAATATTTGTCTTCCCCCCCAGTGTTCAAGATTTTGGTTAGTTTATCATTAGTCATATTAGAGTTTGTAGGTCACCAAGCTACTACACAAGAAAGATCTGCAGCTGTAATTGCTACCTCCTGGTGTTTGATTAAATAATTAACTTTGGGCTAAGGCTAGGCCATAAAAACTGATGCTAACTTATAATTTAGTAGTAGACACATTACCTGACCAGAGAGATAAACCCAAACAGTTTGAGAAGCAACAACAACTAAATGTTAGTTTCTGAATTTCAAGAATGGATTAATATTGTGTTGTTTGAGGAACTGATTAATGTCATCGTTTTAACACTAAAGCCATGACCTGATGAGACGGTGCCTAAGATCAGACTGAGCATCTTTCAGCTGACAACTGTTTGTCTTGCATCTTAAATATTAATCCCACAGGTTCACACTGTATACTGGATGTTGAAAGCAGATTCTCAGGTGTTTATAGATCGATATCATTGTCTTTCAGTATAGTATTCAACCTGAAACAGAATGTGTGTGGTGGGGGGGTCATATATTTGCATTTGTGAGCAAATGAAAGACTGATTAACATGCTGTCATAAAAATTTAGCCAACCTTTAGTAGCAGACAGTGGATAATCCCAGATAATTGTCAAACTGAAATGTTCTTACTGTAGAGCAAAATTAAAAAAAACACAGAATAAGTTTAAATGGTCCAGACCCCAATAATGCAAAAGATAATCCCACACGGCCTTTTCTCTCTTTGACCTTACTCTCTTATTATGTTGCCTGTATTTTGCTGCACTAAGCATTTCTTTTAACTTAATGTCATTTTTGGAAAATCCCAGAACTGTCTCCACATTTGGAAAGAAGACTAGACTATGTTTTTTAGCATATAAAATTATTATCCCAGAAAACGTTCCCCCTTTGCTTCACTTCCATCTCAGTCTCATCTCTTTATTTTCACCTTCATTGAAATGTAAATCAACATAATTGCTTGACAGGATCTAAGCACTAGGGGTAATGGGCTCAAGTGTAGTGCCAAATAATTTTTTTTTGTGCTAGGCAATGATTAAAAATTTTTAATTGCATTTTTTCCTGCAGTTAATCGCTTTGTTATATGCACAAATTTGAATAATGAATTCTAATTTAAATGTGCTAGAGCCCGACCGATATGGGTTTTTGGGGGCCGATGATGATATTAAAGTGAAACAGAGCCGATTCATGTGCCGATATTTAGATTTAGAGCTGCTGTAACGATACATGCTTTTAGAGAATATTTAGAAGTGATGAACTAGAGACAAATGTGAACCGTTCACTAGAACGGCCACACTGTTTCAGAATAAATCTACAGTTACGTCTGTCAGTAGCTTCCAACAGCCAGCTACCGTAACATTAACCTGCTGTGAGATGCCAGAAAGCGGGGGAGTGCAGTGAAAAACGGGAGGGTTAGCAAGTCATGAATGTTTTCAGGAGCAGAGAAGTGATTGGGTCTGTTTTTATTATAATTATTAAAGTCATGTAATTAACGTGACACAAGACCGACTCACTGTTAACACAGCCCTCTGCGTGTTTGTTTCTACATGCTGCAGTAAACTCCGGTCAGCTGATATTTTTATTTTTTTTTTTCTTCTGTGGTTTTTGTGGTGAGGCAGTGTTGTTAACAGGGGAGCAGCAGCTGGTCGCTCTCTATGTAACACCCATGACATGAGTGAAGGATCTGACTCGGTTTCTTTTTTAATTGTCATATATCTGCCGTTATAAACGGCTGATGCCGATTAAATGCAATTAGCTTAAATTGGTCGGTCTCTAAAATGTACTGCTATACACAAAGTACGATAACGTGGTTTGCAAACACTTTAAACAAATAAGGTGCTTTTTACCAGCAGTATTCCCTTTACACAGCAGCAATAAAATATTTCTTGTAAATCTCAACCTAAACATTAATGTAATCACATCAAATATTAAACCAAAGCTGTTTGCCACTGCCAGAGTGTTACCTTTTATCTAGCTTGGTAAAACAAGTTAGAGTCCAGAGCCACAATCAGAACATCATAACAGGCACCTTCTGAGCAACAGGTTAACATAAATCTGTTTTCCTGTTTTTTTTTTTTTTTTTCTGAACAGGTATCAGCAGAAACTTTTTCTTTTATCAGGGAGCAGCAGAAACAGTCTATGTTCAGTAGTAAGTGTCCCTGTCAGAGTGAGATGAAGTGGTCGCCTCACGCACACGCCCACCCGCTGCTGAAGTTGAATTGTCTTGAACTTTTTGTACGTGACGCGCAGCACAGATCATTGGAAGAGAGACTGATCCTCGCTGTTTGTGAGCTTCCAGAATCTATTACTGTTCACTAAATAGGACATCAACAGGAGGGAATTCACATGGCAGAGCATCCCCGCAAAACTAGATGAAGGCCTATCAGGTCAAGTTATGTGGCCTATCATTTTAACTTAAGTTAAATAGGCTACAGCTGTGTAGCGCACAGAAGCCGTTGCCATGGTTACTATCCATAGAGCGCCTGCCGTTTACCCTTTCTGATCACCGGAGCAAAGGGCAACCCACTTTTCTATGGTGTTTGATCGCTTGTCTTGCTTTTGTTTATCTACTTCTCCCACACGCTGCATCCAGTGTAGTCTGCCGAAGCCTCCCTCCACTGCTTGTTTGGGTGGCTGATTTGCAGGCTGATCAACTCTCCCCCCCCTTTCTGTGACACATGGTTTGACTGTATGTGTATTCAGAGCCAGTGAGCAACAGACTTTCAAAATAATAATAATAAAAACTGCGTTAAAGTGCATAACTGCATAAAGTAACATATACCATGATAGAGGATTTTATCCGTTTTTGTCTACTAGCCAAATCTTTAAAAAAATTTATCTTTTTAAAAACTAACGCGTTATTATTGCGTTTTGCTTTGTTATTTTATCGCACGTATATGTAACTTTATATCGCTTTAATGATAAACACTGCATTTAGATAGTAGATTCCTTCACCTTTTTTTTATATTATTATGTTGCAGCTTAAAATAAATGTTTTCCCTCTCATCAATCTAACAGTCTTGGAGGAAATCACCAAACAGCAAACAAACTCTGAAACAGCAAGGAATTAAGCTCAGTTGTAGGTGCCCGAGTTACTACACATTGTGGACTTGACTGATGCAGTAACACTGACACTGAGCGACTAAAGACTATTAAAAATGAGGTGAGCGATTTTGGATTGGCGTCTGCTGACTGGCTCTGGAGATCCACACACATACAGGAAAAGACAGAAAAGTGAACTTTTAACTTTGATGTTACTGGACATACTGTCTTCCTCACTGTTGCTAGGAAACTTTGACCAATCACACTTCATTTCACAGCTGCACTATTGGTTCAGTTCTCAGAGTCAGCATTGTGCTGCCAGCATGAAATCCTGTACTGCAAGGCCAAGTAGCATTAACAAGCTGTCAAGGCCTGAGGGGGGTGTGTGTGTCTGGTCCCCTCTCCTGTGACTGGAGTCATGAATATGGAGCAGCTTCTGGCTTTGTTCAGTCACTCACACACAGCATCAAACAAAAGATAAGACTGTCAGGGGGAGAGCGTGCCTTCAGAGCAGGTTAGACCAGTTGAATTACAAGCCCCGAACCAGCACTTTATCTGGTGAGGTGTAGAGAAACGCAGGTGGAGGTGAACCAGGGCTGGCTGGAGGATCTGGTTGGTGTTTGTCAGGGTTGGGCGATGCCTACAAAATTTCCATCGGACGATGACATCGTGCTCGCGCGCAGTTTGCGGAGGGGGTTCAATGGTCGTGTTATGTGCATGTGTTCACTTGCACAGACTTCATTTGGTTAAAGACTTAGTAGCCAATGATGTTACAAGTCGCGGTGAATATTTTACAAGCCCGGACCAGGTAAAGCAGCAGTGAACACACAGGGTGCAGAAGTTGGTTTCTGCTGTGTGATAGGCTGCATCATCAGAAAGCCCAGAAGTGGCTCACCTGCTGCTGTGATGACAGGTGGAAAAATACGGGGAAAAATTAGTTCTGTGTTTTTTAGGCGACTTTATAAAACGTACTGCTGATGGAGAAAGTGGAGTAGACGGGCGAAGGGGGAGACCGAGAGAGGTGGGGTAAGCCGGTGTGTTTATCTGAGGTGTAGGCCTCTCGTGTGGGGAGAAGACAATTCCGAGGAAAGTGCGAAGTATATTTAAAATATATAATAATAATAATGTTTGTGGGGATTAAAACCGGCTTTTACGTGGCGGTATAATTTGAAAAATCTAGATTTCTTTTTTGTTTTACAACCACGATGCCTGCTCAAAGTCATAATGTCTGTCAGTCATCGCCGATGACATCGTCTATCAGCCCAAACCTAGTGTCTGTAGACCAAAGTGCACTCGGATTTTACAAGTGTTTTTTGAAAATCAGGGCTTGAGGGCTTTCTGGAGTAATCTCATTTCTTAAAAGTCATGTCAACGAGAAACCCAATGTGCACAGCTAGATTTCTGCAGGGGAAACCAGATTCCAGGTATATGTTGTTGTGTTTTTAACAGGGAGTGACATACACTCACGTGCCAATTTATTAGGTACATCTAGCTAAAACTACCACAGTCTAATACAACAGTCATGCAATAAATCCTACCTTCTTGAATATTCTCATAGTTTTTGTTGAAAGTGTCTTTGAGATGTGTTGATTCATCTGCATGGTAGAGATGGACGATATGGCCAAAAATGTTATCACAATAAAAAGTTTCATATCTTTCGATATCGATAATTATCACGATAAGTATCGAATTGTTATTTCTTTCGAGTTTTAAGGCTGATTTTTGCTCCTCAGTGAAAGTTGAAGAAACCTGATGGTTATTTGTGGTTTAAACTTTTTGGTCATCACTTGAGGCCAAACAGTAGATCACTTCCCAAATTTGAGGCAGAACATTTATGATATAACTTCGTCAACAAATATGCATAAGTCAAATTCAGTAAAAGCTTTTTTCAGTCCTAATTCGTGTATGATTCAAGAGAATAAAATCAAACATTTATTTAATATTTATTGAACATTTGCTATATTGTCATCGAAAAAAATGATATTGCGATAGTTATTGTTATTGTGTTGCTGTCCAGCCCTATTGTATTTTTAAGGATGTAGTTTGTGTTTTTCTTCATTAACACTATATAAATAGGGTGTTGCATTAGACTGCTTTAGTTTTAGCTAGGTTTGCTTCTTAAATTAGCATCCAAGGGCAAGCAACATGAGCAGATGATTTGACAGGTCATAAGTTTGACCATATTACACAGACCACTTGGAGGTAATCAATGGAGGTAAAAAAACACTGTTGTAAATAGTCAACAGCTTATGTTGCTTGCTGGAAAGCCTCGGTAGGTTTCAAACAAAGAGTCATTCTTCACACAACTACCGCTGTCACTTCTCTTGTGCACAGCCGAGTGACACCATGAATGCCTGCAAGGAGAGACTGTCTGAAAGTGTGTGCTGTTATCTCATTTTCTACAGCTCACTGTGTCGAGACTGCTAAGACACACAAAAGACACTGAATTCTTGAGGCAGTGTGATGGCTTTTGGCCCCACCTTCAAGTGTAACAGTATCTTGTGTATCAGAAAGTTCTTCTGTGTTCCTGTATGTCGAGGCAGCAATAGCTACCTTTTCCAGCTGCCTCATTACTGCTGCTGTGCTGTGTAACTTTGTGATGAAAATGAGTGAACAGATAAAATAGCTCTGCCTTTCCTCTCTGTCAGAGGGGTTTCTGCATTCTTTCTGATAATGTGTGCGTAGTTGTCCCCGCATAATCAGCATGTAAAAACACAAGCTATAATTTGCTTGTGAAGGCATTGCCTCGTGAAAACACAATTGTGCTCCAATACAAGGGTGCATACACACTGACTTTTTTTATTATTTTTTTTTTTACCCTTCCCAGGGAGTTAGTGCTAGACAGTGACTTTGGACTGTTTATATGAGTATGATTACAGCTGATATCACAGTCCAGAGGAGCAGGGACACACAGACTGGAGCTTCTGTCTGCATCTATGAGACATAAAGTCAAAATGATCATTTTTCTGTATCTGTTTGCTAACTGGCCTCTGTAAGTGTCATCATCTGCTCAATTCTTTTTTTTTTTTTTTTTTTTTTTTCTCGGAGGTGTGTGATATATTGATTTAAATGATATATGGCTAGAAATAATTCTGAAAAGTACAGTATCTGTATGGCCCATTGTTGTAGATTTTTACAGATTTATATCCAATAATACCTGGACGGGAAAACACTTTTTAAAAAATTTACCCAGATTTGATGTTGAAATGCATCAGGGAGTTTTGTTTTTCTGGTGTCAGAGGACAGTGTTGGCACAGTGATCAGGGTGCTCTGGTGGTGAGGACAGCTTTTCTTTTACTAATAGAAAGTTGACAAAACCGTTGGACTGAAAAACAGCAAAGCGCTGCAGAGCTGTCTGCAGCATATACCAGCCAACTGGTCCTCTATATCCACTCAAAACACACAGCCTATGGGCACAAGATGGCCGACAGTGTGGAAAGTCACTGGGCCCAACGAGGCTTGTAGTCACACGCTTGTGTCCATCACTGGCCCAGTATCTGCTGTGGGCAGGGCCACAGTTGGGGTGACAGAGCTGACCAATGTCAAAGGTTGTGTTTGGCTAATTTGCCGCCGGATGACTGCTGCCTGCCCGCCGGAGCTCCTGGTGGAACTGCAGTGGTTTTTACTCAGTGGAGTCTGCTTCAGCTGGTGACATGCTCAGTGCTTCCCACTTTTACTAGGCTTATTACTTTATTGGTGTCTCATATCGATATGTGTCCCCCTCGCTTTTTTTCAACCTCTCCTCTCTGATGCTTCTTGTTAATTTTTATCACCTAATCTTTCCACACTCCGAGCCCATTTAGACTGTTATGGTTCCCTTGTGAACTTAAGGCTCCACCTCTGTCTGAGCCCTCACCTGGTCAAGTGTCTCTTCCTGCTGTCTGTGGGAGTGATGGTTGTCATATCTGAACTCTCTGTACCGTTAAACTGTTCAGACCGTTAAGATGAACTAAATATAGCACAGAGTGTTTCCCAGTGTGTTAAGTTGGTAATGATAACCTGTGTGTGTGTGTGTGTGTGTGTGTGTGTGTCCCCACCCTTCTATTTTGAGTAAATGTGAGTGTCCCGTTGGACAGCTGCCATCCACAGTGACTGCCCAGAACAATGGAATTATACACTAGGATTCCACACACGCATACGCACACACACTATACTTTGCCTAACCGACTGTGGTGCAGACGTTACACCATGCATGTGTACACGACGCACCTGCAACTATGACCAGCGTGTCCTACACTCCATAACGACACACTCAACAAACTAAAGGCTAATCTAAAGAGGTGGGTTTTGATAAGTGAATTGAGAGAGAGCCCTGGTTGCTACATTCAGGGATGTGTATGGGCAGGGAAATCCAGAGTGAGGGTGCTGTAATGGTGAAAAAGTGCTTGGTCCTGAGTGGGAGGTTTGTGTCGGAGGAGCGGAGGTTACGGGGGCAGTGAAGCAGGTCTGTGAGGTAGGAAGGGGCCTGGTTATAGAGGGCTTTGTGGATTTTGTAGTGAATACGTTGGGGGTTGGGGAGCCAGTGGAGATTCTTGAGGACGGGGGTGATTTGGTCACAGGTACGGGTGTGGTGGATTTATAGATGTAGATCTTGACGTGATTTGGTGGAGATGTAGATCTGGACGTCATTGGCATAGCAGTGGAAGTGGAGACCATGTCTACATATGATATTTCCAAGTAGATGTAGAGAATAAACAGGAGGGGACCAAGCACTGAACCTTGGGGGATGCCTTGTGACAGAGGAGCAATGGGGGAGGTGCAGTTGTTGATGTGAACTGTTGTCTGTTGGTGAGATAAGATTGGAGCCAGGAGATTGATCACTTTTCAATTAGAACCAGCCTAAATAAAAGTTAGTTAAATAAATGAATTGTTTTAAAGTAGCTTGTTAATTCAGTTTTATGCCCTGAGACAATAAAATGTTTTGTGTACAGCACAGTTCACTGGAAACAGGGTCTTCTACTGGCGAGGATTCCTCAAGCCAAGTCAGTTTTATTTCTATAGCCCAATATCACAAATAACAATTTTGCCTCAAGGTGCTTTACAGTCTGTACAGCACATGACACCATCTGTCCTTAGACCCTTGATTTGAATAAAGAAATACTCCACAACAAAGGAGGGATCCATCTCCTGACTGCAGCCATAGATATTTGTAAAGAATAGACCAATATTGCAAAGTTATAGCATGGACAATCAGAATGACAAATGTATAGATGGATTTTAAACACATACTGTATGAAGAATGGATCCGGGAGGACGCTGAGCAACTTAATTTGCAGTTGATAGGACATTTTGAAATGCTGTAATATCATCCTACACCTAACTTTATTGTATTTCTAGGGAAGCATACTAAGGTTGTATTTACAGTATTGTGAGTACATGTTCTGCTCTGTGGTGAGTTATGCCTCAACCTGCCTCATCACTGTGTCTCTCTGAACTGTTTTGATCTTTCCAAAGTCTGGTGCGGTATAGATGAAGGCACCACCAACACTGTGTCTCAAAGCAAAAATAATATCAAAGTGGAAGACATGAGTTATAACTTACCCTGAAGCGTTATTGCCTCGCTGCTTGAGTGCATTCAAAAGTTATTGCTTGCGCCACTGTAGATACTTTATGATGTGTGTGCTGTCAGGCGCACCTGTCTGCATCTGAGTTACAATCCAGATAAACTCTACAGACTTTAATAGCTTCCTGTCTGGCAGCTGTGACTGTTTATTATAGCCCTGATGACTCGCTACCTGCTCTCATTTATGCCCCTTAACATCTAACTCCACCACAGACATGCCCTTTTATAATGTTGTCACGACTTGAAAGACTATATACTGCAGTGTGATTGGATTGTTGCTAATTTCCTATCTGTCAGATTTTTCTTCTT
The DNA here is from genome assembly GCF_021292245.1 of Micropterus dolomieu. Taxonomy (NCBI): domain Eukaryota; kingdom Metazoa; phylum Chordata; class Actinopteri; order Centrarchiformes; family Centrarchidae; genus Micropterus; species Micropterus dolomieu. The sequence goes on from NC_060167.1 coordinate 35,670,666, forward strand.
TGTTTGCGAGTGTGAATATTTTGACTCTATTGCCAATAATATATATAATATAACAATGGAGGCACTGATTTAAACTGTAATTGGGATTGTGTTTAAATTGTATTGCATAGCAATTTAATTTCACAGATTCTGTCTGGTAGAAACAGCTTGTTTTGATTTGTCTGTTGACTTGACATGATGATAGTACCAGGCAGAAGGCAGATCCCAATATAATCAAAGAGTTAGAGCTTAGCTGTTGATTCAAGTTGTAGTTTTATTTTCAGAAAAAATAAGGAGTTAAAATGACCTCCAATGTTGTATTGGCTCTGGTGTTCCAGAATGTGAGTATGAATATTAAATAATAAATCTAAGCCGTAGATGTGGGGAGCGTACATGCCGAAATGAAGTAACTGTCTCGGCCGACATGAAAAAAGTGAAATTTAAAACGGGAGCAAACAAATCATGCAGGAATTGTCCTTTTGTGGCTGACAGCACATCTGACCTCAGCCCAGGACTTAGCAGCCTAAACACAGAGAGCAACACTGATTCGTGGTGAGGAAAAAAGGAAATGCATATACACGTGTGGTCAAAGCTATTGAGTTCCACCCAAACACAGAGGTGATCCCTGAGACCCGGATATCCGGCCCCTCTTGTATCCAGGCTCAACCTCTGTCACCCCAGGCGGATTTCTTCAGGGCCATAAAGTTTAACAACCATGGGAACATCCTTCACCCACCCAGCTCCTCTGCAGCAACAAGTGGCTCTCTCTGGCCACTGAATCATGTCCAGAAAAGCCCACTGTCATGTCTGTGTCTTCATCCCTTAAAAGGTCCTGATCAGGGAAACTGAAGGACTTTTATGTCTTCATTTCTGGAAGGACGTTTTCCGGAAGAGAGCGCAGGGCGATGATTCCCCTCCTCTTCCTCGTCCTCTGTCTCTGTGAAGTTCATCAGCCGAAGAGGAATGTGTTCTTTTAGATGGACGGCAATTGTTGGGGGTTTCTCTATAAATAACTTCTTGTCAGGCAGCCAGCCTGCTGTCCAGCTCCAGCGCCAGCGGGCAGACTAATGCAGTGGCTCAGAGGGAATGCACCAACTGAGTTCTGACACACTACAGTAACTACAGCTGTGCAACTGGACATGCTTATTAAATACAAGTTAGATGAAACTTTGTGAGTCAGGATTTTAAAATTAGAGATGGACCCTCTTTCTAATAAAACACTTTTGTAAAACTGATAAGGTCAGAAAGATTTACAGTGACAGTGTGCCAGCAATCTTTTTTTCATACCATATAAGAAGTGGAAATCTCACCTTTTGTAATAAACAGCCGTGTAGGTGTCGTGTGCAGCTAGAACATGTCCGAGAGTAATGTTGGCAGCAGGCAGCAAGCTGAGTGATATGGCCGCTCTGATGTTATGACTGAGTCTGTTATTAATAGTTACTATAATGAACAGGGTGGTGAAACTGCATATGACACTAAAGTAAAACCTTTGCTACATCACCAAAAAGAAGATTGATTGTTGGATTTTTTAAGTAGTGTGTTACTAATCAGGAGGAAATGATTACACTGAAAGGCTGTGAAGAGACAGAAATGTTGAAAGATTTCCTAACGAGAAGATACAGTAGGTGTGAGAAACACTGTCACTGTTCAGAGCTTTGAGAAGTGAGTGTTATTTTGGAGAGTTCCGTTGATTTTCTGCATGACTGAGAGTGGGAGAGCTCTCCTGGCTGAATCGTCAACAAAGGATGAGCAGTTATGTTAGAAAATATCTGGGTGAAAAGGATCAGCCTCTGCACATGAATGCAAACAGAGAAGTGACTGTGACACCATGGTGCATTTTGGTGCCAAACATCCGTTCGCTGAGTGTAGAATTCTGTTGCATGTTCCGCTAACGGCAAACTGAAGCTAATGCCGTGTTCATGCAGTGTTTCCCAATACGTTCATTTATTTGTGCCACAATATCAACGCCACCACGGATTGATATTTGATTTTTATTATTTATTTTTTTAAATTTTTTTTACACAAATCTATCCATCACAACAGTATCGATGTCGGAGAACCAGCTTAAAAAAGTTTATTAGCAAGCATGTAAGGAGCCTAGCTAATAAGGAGAGCTAAGTTAATTTTAGAAAACACCTGGGTTTTCGATTCTGTATATAACTGGCTGCAATGATACCTCCTACTTAGCAAAAACAACAAAGGTCAACAAGCCTGTGGCAAGAGGGCCACAAAGCCACGACTCTAGCAGCTTAATGAAATTCAATATCAATTGTAAGCCGTGCAATGTTTGTTTGTATCTGGTATCGCTTGTTAACGATCTGGTTGAAACACAATTTAAAAAAGCTAATTTAGTTAACGTTTGTTATTTCAAAGAACAAAGCGCTCAGAACCTTCTCCAGCTTTGGTCTCTGACTGGCTTCTACTTCTACTAGCTGAGACTAAACTGGTACATAAAACATACTTTCTTAGAAATGAAGTCAAAGTAATTAGTAATGATGTTCATAACATAACCCTAGAGCATTGTTAGATTATTCGGGAGACTCCTGTGTTGAGCATTGAGAATATCATTTAAAGACTTTGAAAACTTTGAATTCACACTGGAGACAGATCTTGTGGAACCAGTGGCTCCTTCTACTTTTTGGTGAGTACTGCTGTCAAACCTGATGAGTGGTACAATAAATCACCACGCAGAAATGAGCACATAGCCCGGTCCTCTCCGGAACCATCCTAAAGCTTCTGTGGTCTGTGTAATATCACTGAGAATCCAGAGGGGCAAAAAAAGTGTGGTGTCCCTCCAGCTAGGTGTTATGAAGTAGACCTAATGCTTTACACAGCTCGTATATCACAGCAGTAACAGTCGCGTTGTGGGGAAGCAGCAGGAGGATGTTGACGGCTAGTGTTTGTGTAATTCAACACGGTGGGCTTTCACAGGCACTAAAGCATCCTTTGTAAACACTGTTTGTTGATGTAAAGGAAATGACTGATTGCAGATGGCTGCACTCAGGGCCTTGCCGAGTCCCACCATTCCTGCGTGTGTGTGTGTGTGTGTGTGTGTGTGTGTGTGTGTGTGTGACTGTGGGCATTTTGGAGTGTGTTTATTTGTTTAAAATGTACTGAGGAGGATTTCTCATTATTGGCATGTGTGTGCTAGTGCACGTTTGTGTTTTTGCTCACAGTCATGTCACTAATTAGAAACTTTCTTTATTTCCCCTCCCCCTTGTTCTACAAATAAGTAGTGTTGAATGGAGCATTATGGGTAGGCAGTGTAATTAATGGCCACCTCATCCTCCTCTTCCGTCTCTCTCTCTCTCTCTCTCTCTCTCTCTTTCTCTCAGTCCCCCCCCCCCCCCCCCCC
>NC_060167.1:35674099-35780165 GCF_021292245.1 Micropterus dolomieu
CTCTCTCTCTGGGTTATTATCATTAGTCACATTCCATCAGTTCTCAGTGAGCGCTGAAGCTTGCTAGTACTTATTTGTGGCGATTTCCCTCGTCGTTTTCCCCTTCTCTGTCTCTGTTCTCTTTCCCTTTCGCCATTGTCTTCCTGTAACCCCATTTCTGTCTGCTAATGTCTCTCTGCCAGCTTTTTCTCTTCAAATATGCTCTATCCCCCTCCCTGCTGTTGTCATTCTGGGTCTCATTCAGAATATAGAATAGTTGAATTGATAATGAATGAAAGGCTGGACTCAGTGAAGCGGATGATGGCTCAATTGAATGTGCCTCTCAGGAATGTTTCGTTGTGTTATGGAGTCTTTTGGCTGCAGCTCAGACTCCAGTCCATTTTGCGGTGTGTCGATGTTGGTAGACTTCAGTTTGCCGTAAAGGGATTCTACCTCTGTCCATCTGCTACAGGCCCCACATCTACCTGCCCTCTTAACGGTACATGAGGACAAGTTCAGGAATGCATTTACACTTAAGCTCTTCTTTGTGAATAAAGTCCCCCCCTCCCCCATTTGCTTGCACCAACGTTGGCAGCTCAGCGTATCAAAAGTAATCCTAGTCCAGTCTCAAAGCCCTGTCGAAACCATCAGTCTGTCGGGGCCCTGCCTTCTTCAGCATGAAACAATGAGTCATTTGAATGACTGAAAGGATATTTGGCTACCAGCTGAACTCAAAGCAAGGAGAGGAACACGGCTGGTGAACATATCCTCCTGCCACACCCACACACACCACAACAGTGTCTACTCAACACCAGTCGACACCTTCAACCAGCCACAAGGGTCTAATGAGACCTAATTAGTCATTTAATTGGCATTCAGACCAAAATCAGTAATGTTTAAAAAAATACATGGGGCAATGTTGGTGGGAATTTTCTAGGGGCAGAATTATATACCGTGGTTCAGTGGGTTGGTCTATTGAAAGTAAAGAGGGAGTGCAATTTGTTCCTTGCTTATTCCAGGTAATAACTATGCCGCTTCACTAAAACTTTCCAAGAGAACGATGCAGTCTGTTCCGGAAAATGTCATAATCCAAGCTAGCTACAAGTCATGGCAAATACATGCTTCTCTGTGTATAAACAACATTATGTTGACTACTGATAGAAGCAGCTCATTAGGGATGCATAGCATAATTAAGTCAATTTGTGACACACTGCAGGTTGGCAATCGATATTGACTAGCAGCTTTGTACAGCGTGTTAACCTCGACAACCCAGCTGTTTCCCTGCAACATCGGCTTGTGTGGAAGAAGCAACGTGGGGAAGTTAGTTTCAAGGTGGATATTAGTTTCAAAGTACTAATTTCAAAGTAAAACTAACTTCACCACGGATTGAAAGCGCCATTCAGCCATCCAATATGACAGCAAAATGTTGAATTTGCGACACAACGCAATAAACAATAGAGCATAATTGCTAACGATAACGTCAGACGTTTTTCTATCGGTAAACAGTAGATATCGCACATCCCTATGCTTGCTCATAATATCGCCTTAATATCAGCGCATGAAAAACGAATCGCTGATCATCCCTTGACTCATCGATGGCCGATCCAATGGCCAATCGACAGAAGCCTAATTTGTACTGTATATTATATCATGTGAACTGAGTTTGGTTTCTGCAGACTGTGCTGGAACAAGTTGGATTCTATTACCTAAAAGTGAAGGAATATTTAGATAAAACAATTACAGGCACACATTTCCTCCTCTCTCCTCTCATCAAGCTGATACCTTTTTGGCTTGCTGAAGGCACCTAAAAAAAAAAGACTTCCGTGTGATTTTATTTTATTTTTTTAATGTGAGAGAATCTAATCACAAATCCATTCTCTTGTTCTCATATGTCTCGAACTCTGGGTGAAGTTGAGTGTAATTGGATTATTCACTGCAGGAAAGGGAAACCTCTCCCAAATGAGGTTGGCCTAGAGTGACGGCAGCCCAGCTGACCGTAGTTTTTGGCTATTTGATTTGCAGCTTTTAGCAAATGGCAAATTAAGACAGATGAGGACCTGACTTGCTGGTTAGTTCTTGGATAAGTGGAGTGACAACCTGCAAATTTTGGGACTTATTGAAGAAGACAGCCCTGTGCTCAAATCCGACACTGTTACCTGCGCTGGAGTAATAAGCATCCAGCTTGCACCGTTGGCTAGAGGAGGGAACAGAAGAAGCACTGTATTTGTTGAACTAGTGCTTGATTAGTTAACATGCCAGTCATTCCTGTCTCTGCTCCGTTCGGCTCCGGACTGGTGCTTTCTCAGAGAGTCTGCCAGAGAGTCGTGACGCGCTGACTACAGAGTTCAGGCTCTTTAGCTCCAGAGTTGCAGCTGTTAAACTGGTACAGAAAACTCACTCCCTACACCCCGAGGGGTCAAAGGAGGAAGTCAGTGTTTTGGTTTAGATTTGATGATTTCAGGTTCAGCCACTGAGGCATCAATCAGTCTGGTTGACATCTGTGTCCCTGCTTGTACTGGAACCGGAGGTAGTTCTACATAAGCATGTCTTGAGTGGAAAAACAAACACTAGCAAGGAAGTGCCCGATGTGGTTTAATTGAAATTTAATTCACACATGGTTGGAATTATATAGATAACAATGATCATAATTATCGTGCTCTAGTAAATAGTTTTTTTGTGTCCCTTCTACTCCTCTTTCACCTCTTGCCAGGCCTTTACTCTTATTCCCACACAGAAGAGATTTCCCCCAACAAAGCAAGCTTTCTAATGCTTCTAGTGTGGCAGGAAAAGAGGTGTGTGTGTGTGTTTTTGTGTGTGTGTGTGTGTGTGTACTGGGTGAGGATCTGTCTGTGTGGGGTGAATAGTGTACCATTTGGATAAGCCCACTGGAGATTTGCCTAGACTCGTAAGAGATAATCCTGCTTCTGTGCCAGTCATGCAGTGTTGGGAGGCGATGGAGGAGGAGAGGTAGATAAAAGGAAGAAGGATATTTAATGATGGGAAGAGGAGAATATTACTATGGAATGAAAAGGAGAATTGAGTATAACTTAGCAGTCATGACTAGAGGAGACATTTCAGTATTTGACAAAGTTAGCATGAAACCACAGATTCAGGTGCCCAAACAAGGGAACTCCATCCCTCTCAAGGTTCTCATGCCATCTTCTTTTACCTCACAGCAACTTGTTTTTCTGGCAGGGACTCTGAAACCAAAGGGTTTTGTACCTTGTATCCTAGCAATGAGCGAGGAGTGTATGCTGGGACAGTGTGTGTGGCACTGAAAAACCTTTTGCACTGACACTACTTGATTTGGCCTCTGCTGGAGGCTCTTTTACACACAGAAACGGATGTAGTCAGTCAGACATACTCTGTAAGGAATTTCAATTAGTATGAACTTCCCACAACTTTTAGTAGTCTGCAGTGATGTCAAAAAATACAAGGTGCTTGAACATCAGTCAGTTTGTAGCAAACACGCAGACTTGTGTTTATGACCTGTAGGGTGAGGTTTCTCACCTCCTGTATTTGATGCCATAAATCACTCTGGGCGTCTTAGTGAAGAGTTTACTGATGTTTCTTTTTCCATTGTCTTGCAGGTTGTGTCCAGAAGGATGTGTTTTTAAACCCAAGCTGCTGAGTGGTCAAGAGGTGACATGCCTCTATAAAACACCACTGGAAACAAATGGTGAGGAGCCGATGTCTCAGATGGTGTATTAATGCTGAAGCAAACTCCTGAGGTTGTAACCGTTGAATGCCACTTGGTATTTTCATGGGCTCTAAAAGCAGAAACATTTGTCCTTCCATGGTTAATCTGCTGAAAGTGGTAAAGGTCAAAAGTACAAGTTTGTGCCCTCCTTTAGTGCAACAGCAGTGGATGTGGGATCAGCTTTTTTTGGACCATATACTGTTTAGCGCACTGCGGGGACAGTGGTTCTTCAGGGGCCCATGGATTCTTGTGAGGATTCAAAAACCTGTGGGTGGTGATGGTACAGTGGATAAGACACATGCCTTTGGTGTGACAGTCCCAGGTTTGATTCCCCCTGCAACACATCCTCCAATGTGATTCTGAGCAAGACCCTTAACCCCTATTTGATCCGGAGGAGTGCCGCCTTTGATATATATAGCAATTGTAAGACGCCATAGATAAAAGCGTCAGCTAAATGAGTAAATGTAAACCTTTTAGCACCATGGATAGCTTTATTTTCTGACAACATTGTTGCAAACTTGCTGACAGTTAAGTTAGACTTGAAGAAGATCCATGGTTTGGGTTTTATTTTTCATGGTTTGGGGTGTTTATCGGTCCTTCTTCCTCCATAAAGAAACTCTTACGTGACTTTGGTTTTTGTATTTCCCTCAATGTGGGGATCCTGACCTCAAAAATAATTTTTTGCCCCTCATAGTTTGACTTTTTCTATAACGCGGTGTTGTACGTTATTGTATAAGAGGGCTCTTTTCCGTGCATAACTGTAAAAATGGGGAAGCAAAACAGGAATGATGTTGTCGATGCTGCAAGATAAACACTGTAGTAGTCTCTGGTCTATCTATCACCTACTGTATGTACTTGCAGATAATGAAAGACAGCTGATTTGGATTGGTCGAGGTCCAGCTTGTAGTCTACCATGTCTCTTAGCCATGTCCCAGGTAGAGTTCATGTCTCTGTGATTGCCCAATGACACGTTGGCACAATGGACTCAACAGGGAGGGGTTCAACACTATTCTGTTGTTGTGAGCTTGTCAGTGATGAATCATGTCATTTTCTAGCAGCTTGGTAGCAAATGTTCTGTGGCCTGGTACATCCAGGGTGTAATGTATCTGTTAGGAGCGCTATGACATGACAACATTTGACAACTCCTGTTCTAGTGAATATAGAGATTCTTTCTAACCACCTGTCCTCTTTTTCTCAGCTCTGCTGCCATGCCTACGGGGATGGTGCGTCGTCTTTCAGTGTCAGCAGTCCAAACGCTGCTGTCGGTCCTGCTGCTAGCTGTCGGCTGGCCCTTCACTTCATTACCCAATGGTGTTGTCAAAGGATCAGACTCCTCCCCCTCCAGTCTTTATCCCACATTTGTTCGGAATGACACTCTGTTTGAGCACTTGGCCCTGCATCCCGACACCAGAGTGGGTCGGGTCTACATCGGGGCCCGAGATTACCTGTTCCAGTTAGATGAATTCCTCCAACTTGAGCTTCAGGATGACACTGGACCTGTCACAGACAGTCGGGAGTGCTTACCTCCCGTAACTGAGAGCAACTGCCCTCAGGCTAGGGTCACCAGCAACCACAACAAGCTCCTGCTGGTTGACCCTTACTCCATGGAGCTTATTACGTGCGGGAGTGTCAACCAAGGGATCTGCCAGAAACGTAGTCTGGATTCTGTGGATATGGTACTTTTCTCTACAGAGAGGCCTGTGGATACCCAATACGTAGCAGCTAACCACCCCAACATTAGCACCGTGGGACTTGTGGTTCGCTCTCATCCTGACAGGCAGCCGGTGCTATTTGTGGGCCGGGGTTACACCAGCAGCCATCCTCCTATTTCCACACGAAATCTTGCCCAGGAACCAGTCTTTTCTTACGAGGAGACTGCCAAATTGGCTGTTGCTGGTCGTCTCTCAGAATACGACCATCATTTTGTAGCATCATTTGCCCATCGTCAGCACGTATACTTCCTCTTCTACCGGCGGGACTTAAAGTCACAGTCACGCGAGTACCGCACCTATGTGTCTCGTGTTTGTTTGGATGACCAGGCCTATTACTCCTATGTGGAAATACCCTTGACATGCCGTTCCAGGGCAGGAAAAATTTACAACCTCTTGCAAGCTGTCCAGCTAGGGCTCACCAAGGATGGTGTAGTAGGTCAAGGCCCAGTAATTCTTGGTGTCTTTTCCACTCGTTTGGCATCATCAACTCGGCCCAGTGAGGACTCTGCCCTCTGCATGTTTAACCTCGAAGAGGTGGACCGCAGGATTAATTCCACCAGAGATGTGTGCTACACACTGATGGGTAAGGAAGCAGGAGTGGAGGCAGCATACATCGAGTACGAAGTCAAATCCAACTGTGCCAACCTGCCAGAGGTGAGTTCAACCGATTGAATTTGCTTGTTTCTGTGTTTACTTAGTTATTAGGGCTGTTACTTTTTTTTTTGTGAACAAACAAACACTAATACATCATTGGTTAGAGTAAATTAGAATGTAGCACATGTAGCCCAATCCAGTCGTAGAATTCATGTGGTTCAATTCATTCACTTTCACTTAAGTAAGCAGCCCCAGTGGCTCGCCAGGTAGAGCGCATTCCATGTATCAAGGTTTAGTCCTTACCACAGTGGCCTGGGTTTGAATCTGGTTTTCAGTGGTTGACGTCTTACCAGGGTAAATCGCCATGGTAACTTTTGTTGAATGGCTAACCTGCTCCGGAGCAGGTTATATTCCAGATAAGAGATCAACTCTACAAAAATGCCGCTTACTGACCAATAGGGATGCAACGATTACAGATTTAGTTGGTACGATTATTGTCAGAGAAATAATCACGCTTTCACGATTATTATGCATTAATTACTTTCACAACACTAGTAATGACTTAAGTTGATTTTTAATATTCAATTACATTAACAATTATATTTCTAGAATAAGTTAGCTACCGTGGATGTTGCTTGACGCAACAACAAACCAAACAATTGAAAATAAAGGGCCTCATAGCGCAGCAGGGCTGTAGTTGCAGTGGGTCTGAAAGGTTACACCTGCCTTGTTTGTTTACGTTGCACTGAAAGCTCGACTCTCACCGCTACGGCATCGATTGTAAGTGACCCGTTTATATTTAATTCCCTACCAACTTGCTACGTTATTTAATATAGGCCTAATGTAGCCTATTAGGCCTACCATTACTTGGGCGTGCAAAGCTGGGTGGTGATCCCGCAGGTGCTGCATCAAGTTTAATGTAGTTATTTGCTCCTTTAGCAGGAACCTTTTAACGGCAAGTTTTACAACAGGTGATCTGTCATCTTCAGTAAGGCCCTGGTCAGTCTTGGTGTACCCGAAATGCTCCCACACTGCCGACTTCAGCCGTTTCTTTGGTGGAACTAAAGCTTCACTGTTTGGTCCCTCTGCCATAGTTTTGCCAGTGTACAGTAGCCTCTGATAAGCACGACACTTACACTGGTGCACCGCTCCTGTAACTTTGTTTTCGTTTTGTACAAGTTGCCACAGTTTCGTTCCGTGCAACAGAAACGCTCTGTGTAGCGGTGCCTTTACGATTAATTAACCGTGACGTTTAAAGGGCGGTTAATAGTGAAATCCGGTAATCGCTGCATCCCTACTGACCAATCGGCTCTAGAGTGACCAGACGTCCCGAAAAATCTGGGACAGTCCCGAATTACGAGCAGTTGTCCCGACCCCTTTCCGGTTTGTCCCGAAAATTAGACCTAACATGAGTTTTGATTATAGCCTAATTAAACATATAGGCCTACTGATCATTGTATAGTTCTCTTGCTCCAGCAGGGGCTGCGGGTTATCTGTACATTGTGTCAACAGCGTTGTTATAGCCACAAAGTAACACTCGTGCTCTTTTCCCCTTTTTGTTTTCTTGTGGTTAGTTGAATTTACAGTGTAGCTTCAGGCAGACACGGCACGGCGGAGAGACCTGACGCGCGTTGTGCAGACAGATGTGACACTGCACTAATGACATGAATAAAATAAATATAAAAATTAAGTAAAAGATCATGATTTACCTACATATCCACAGTTGTATTTTCATGAACAAAAATAATGAATTTAAGCGTTGTGTTTTGATTTTCACGTGTGTTAATGTTCATTGACACTCAATGTACCGGTAGCCACGCCCCCCCTCCGTCCTGAATACTGAAGTCAAGCCAGCCTCCACTTCGAAAACGACAGTCAAGCCAGCCCTCACGCTGTTTTGCGATGCGTGTTTTTTTTCTAGGCATTACGGTAATGACACCCTGAGGTGGTCTGCTGTCACTATGAAGTGAAGTGAGTCAGTGGAAACAGGACGTTTTCTTTTAACATCAATCTGAAATCAGCAAATTCAGTGAAAAGATTAGACATTTTCAAGGGCTGTAATATTAAAACCAAACATCAGATTGCTCTGATATTGACAGAGGGTCACCCTGAGGTGGTCTGCTATCACTGTGAAGTGAAATGAGTTAGTGGAAATAGGTTTTCTTTTTACATGAGTTCCAATCTTGGCTGAATTTAGTAAGCTTTCTGTCAGAATGTAATGTTTTCTTTAGATACTTGTGGTGTCTTAAGCATTTATTTATTTATTCAATCTTTTCTGCCACATCAATTGCATTATGTTCAGCAGAAGCTCACTTTTATTTTGAAATGTGCTGCGACACGATGTTACCGTAATGCCTAAAAAAAAAACACGCATCGCAAAACAGCGCGAGGGCTGGCTTGACTGTCGTTTTTGAAGTGGAGGCTGGCTTGACTTCAGTTCCCGAATTTCACCCATTCTCATCTGGTCACCCTAATCAGCTCTCTTGGGAAATTACATCACCATCTGTAGGGATCCCACAGACTGTTTTATAGGCTGCTTGATGTTTGCTGCGGTGATACGGAGAAACCATTTGTACAGCGACACCATCCTACAGAGACTGATTGAAATACTTGTTAGCTACTATTGTAGGTTTTTACAGTAAGCCTATTTACCACTTTGAAATGTGTTTTATATTTTTTATTTGCTCCCAGTCTGTTTCATTTTTCTTACATGAGGCTGAATAATATGAGCATATTGCAGTAGGGATATTGAAATTAATTTAAAAATGAATGTGGGCTATTTATTTTAGGTTAGTAGCTAACTATCTTTTCTACCCGCTTGTCTATTATTTAGACAGGTCATGTTCTGCCCCACCTTTTCAATGCAAGCACAGGTAATGTGGGGGAGTTTACAGTTGCCTAAATGTTGAGTCTTTCAACCACCGATTTGAGCATCTTTTATTGTATGAATGGATTTTTTGTTTCGCTGCTTTTTGAGGTTAATTTAGAACAATGTTTGGAACACTTTAATGTGTCTAATAAAGTGACGAGAAGTTCTTAAATGTGAGGTGGAACGACGACTTAGGCTTTTCAGTGCCGGAGTCATTTAATATGGAAACGGCGACACACAGTCGAGCTGAAAGAATAATGCTTACATTTTCATACATGCCATGAGAACACAGCAAATTAACACATTATTATAAACTACGTCACTTAGGCATTCACACCGTGATTGCGATTTTCTGTCTCCCTGCATGTATTGGCTGCGGCTTTGCTACTTAGACTGTGTCTATTTGTCTAATATTACAGTTTGCTTTTAGTTTGTAAAATATGCCGCTCTGCTGCCAGTAGACTTGTTCATGTCTGCGATTGGTCATCTGCTGCTAACACCGTCTCTTTTATGTGAATGCGCTCATGGCTGGAATGGGAAACCCTGGGTTGACTTACTGAGTTGATAACCAGCTTCGTGTGACCGCTTATTCCAGTTGTTAGGGTTATTGAAGCCAGATAACAAAATATATCCTGGGTATGTTGAACTTGCTTGTGGCTTACAGGACCCAGAAAGACAATTAAATCTTTATTTGCAATTATTTGTATAACAATCAATCAGGCAAGGTGTTGTGGAAAGCTGCATACATGATAAGAGTGACCTTGTATAAGAATAAAATGTGTGACCACATATTTCATCCTTCTCACCGTGCTGTTCTATATTGGAGTAGGTTTTCTTTCTCTGAATAAAAATGTTCACATAAACATGATGCAGGAACACAGTAAACCAGTTACTAAATAACCCGATGTAATTGACATTCTCCTTGTTTTCATTGTTCTATTTACAGGAAAAACATCCTGTCCAATTGTTTTTTTTTCTTTTTTAGAAACCCAATTCTTTTCTGTGATGACTTTACTGAATAAAAGCTTTCCTCTGCCAAAGTCGGTGCCATGCCTCTGAAGCTGTCCAGAACCTCTCTATTCCAGCAAAATGACCTTTGTATCAGGGAGGATGAAATTCAATTGGACGTTTTTTTAACAGACAAATGTAATGTTGTGGAGGATGGATTGAATTAGATTGGCCCTCTCATACTCTGGAAATCCTGACTTTATGTGGTGTGTTCATGTGTGTGCCTCCTGGTGTTTACTGCAGGTAAACATAGCACTCTGATGACCATCGTGGGCTAGTTTCACATCCTCCTCTATCATCACTTCCTCCTGTGTTGGGCACCTAGAGCAGCGCTGATATCTCAACCTGTGCAGCTGCGTAAAACAGATTGGCCTGAGTGGAGTGTAGTTGTGGTAGTAGGGCAGTGTCATTTAATAGAATTGTTAGTTGGGGAGGGATCAGTCTGCGGCATTAGCCCTACTTAGTGGGATGCGGTTGGGGTTCATGTTTAATAATGCCTGACAAAGACGGTTAAAAACTCTAAGGCTCTCACCAGAAATAAAAAGCTAACGTTAGGCTAAAAACAAACTATATCACGGTTGCATTACTTAAATGTCACAACCACTAATCTTCCAACTTGTAATATGCGCTGTTTGGCGTAATTGTGTAAAATGTCCCCAACAACCTCTGTAGTCTCATTTAGCCTCCTGTAAGCAACCACCATTTTAAAGACACTTAAAAGCTTCAAAATTCAAGAGTGTGATATTTACTGTTATATTTTATGTCCTAGAACAAAACGTTAAATCTCTTAAGCGGAAGTGGACAGGACAGATATGAGATGTTTTTAAAAGTGAAGGTGACTAAAGGGGGAATCAAAGCAAACCATATGACTAGATAGGAGATGATGAGAGATTTGAGGATAAAAAGAGATTTAGAGTGTTATTAAGATGTCAAATCTCAATTGGATACCTGTACACAAACAACGCCAGAGCAGCTTCATCCCGGCTCAGTCTTTACCAGGACAGCCCATCTGCACCAGGGACACTCACGCAAGTTCTAAGCTGTGGGGAAAATGCTTTGTTATGATGATCAGGATTTAGGACTCCTACCAAACAGTGGCCGAGTGCAACTGTAGCAATCTTACAGCAAATAGCAATCTTTAGTTATCTTTCTCCCTTGTGGTTATTACTGCCCTCTGTGTTTATGTCTAAATGTCCAGATGATTGCAGACTGCGCAGTGTTCATCAGCGTGTGTCAGCAACAGTGTAATCACCAGCTCCCATTGGCTAGGGCAGTCAGTGACACGCCAGCCATGCTAGACTGGACGTCATAACTTCATAACTATTTCAGGAGTCATAATGTAGTTGCTATTCTTAGCATTCCTGCTTGTTTACCCCTAATGACTGGGTTCACCAAACGGGCCGTTTAAAGTGTCCTCTTCACCCATGGTTAACTTAATCAATAGTCCACTGAGGCCTATATATAGCTGTTGGGAGACTGTTTATCTATGTTATTACAATCAAGTCAGACAGCTTTGGACAGTGGTGAAATCAGGAAAATATTTAACTGGAGTTCAGCAGTGCTGGTATATCAGCAGTCTCTATTTCTTAACAGCAGGCCAAATAAGGAGTCCAATTCATAACAACACACCAGCCAGCTACATGCAATCCATCAAAACAAGTAGAACAGGCAGAGCTCTCAGGTTCATTGCCTCTACTTCCTATTGTTAAGATTACCAATGATGAAGCAACGACCCCACTTTCAAACATTCTCGTAGAAAAATAAATTGCCCAGAACAAAAAACAACAACCCTGCCGCCAGAGCAAAGACTCCCTACGGCCAAACTGTGGAACCAAAAACAAATCGTCTGTAAGCTTTAAACCACCGAGTGTAGACATCGCTGGAATCCAGTGATAGTTTGTTCCCAAACTCCAACCCCTCCACAATAAATCCTGCTGGGATTTTACTTACCACAAGAGCAACACTGCCGTTTTATTTTTGGTAACTGGCCTACTTGCTCAGAAATTAATAACAAATCACTTGAAGGGCTTCTTCTGGTACAAAACAAGCACTGTAGTTGACATTCCGCATGTATTATGATGTGTTATTTACTTTTTTAATCCAATCTTCATGTAACACACAGATTTTCCTCTCTTGTTTTCCTGCTATTAGAACACTCTGGACGCCTACCCATGCGGCTCTGACCACACCCCCAGCCCGATGGCCAGCAGGATGGCCGTAGAAGCAGAGACCATATTGGACAGCCCGTCTGCCCGTCTCACTGCTGTTGCTGTCAGCGTAAGGGCGGGACATACTATTGCCTTCCTTGGAGACTCCAAAGGGAACCTGCACAAGGTAACATGGTGTCACAGTTCTGGTGTGTTTCTGAACAGACACACACACACACCCAAAAATCACTAACAAGTTGTACTTTGTTTATGTGGTAACTGTGATGTTATGTAGAGATTGTGCTGTTATTGCTGGAAATATGAAGTAATAGTCTGGCATATTCAGCAACTTGTGTCATTATTTTGAGTTCAGGCCCTATTTGGATAGCATGCGTTGGGTATTTTCCATACAACTGTAATGCGTGTGTGTGTGTGTGTGTGTGTGTGTGTGTGTGTGTGTGTGTTAGGGATGAAACGGTATGAAAATTTCATATCACGATTACAGTGACCAAAATTATCACAGTTATCAGTATTATTACGGTATTGTAAAAATGTGCCAAAAAATATTAAAATGTACTAACACACACACTGAAACCATTTCAACAAGTTTTATATTGAAAACTACAAATACACTTGCCATTTTGTTTGCATAAAAAATAAAACAACAGCAAATACCTTTTGTAAACATATGAAAATCACCTAAGTGTGCATTATCAAGATTTTATATTATATAGGCAATACAATGACCCCGTGGACAATTGCATGAAAACAAACAAGTCTTTAGAAGACAGTGATAGTAAGTGCAATGAGCCCAACAACTATAGAAACACAGAGGAGTCTGTAGCGTTTCTAGTGCTGGTTGGTTGACTAAACTGCGTAATGTGTTATCACGTGGAGTGGACGAATAGACTCTGCCGACACATGATGCACACAGCAGCAGAACAACGTGTAGCGTTTTTACAAGAGCAGCAACACTGAGAGCTTCAGTTTACACGCTGTTAGCAAGTCAGAGAGACAAACCAAGGCTAAAAGTTAACTCACTCTGCGTTCACTGTAAGGTCATTTTCTTTAATCAATAAAATACGACCGGACTTCAGAGTGACTGAAAAATCTCCGCCGTGTTGTCATTAACCCAAGCAAACCCACGTTGTATTGTGCGCATGCGCGCCTGCTTCTGGGAGACGCTGGACAGCGTTTGCCGGGGGATTATAACAGCGTGGTTAACCGTACCCGGTTACTGTGGTAATTAAAAGGTGTACGGTAATAATACCCGTTGGGAATTTTCCCATGGTTTAGCGTTAAAGCGGTAATCGTTTCATCTCTAGTGTGTGTATATTTGTTATTTTTTTGTGTATATTTCTCCTGGTGTTTGTTCCCCCAGTGAGGCACACCTAGTACCAATTTAATTCAATCCAATACAGCAGACTAATCCATTCTACCTTTTTAAAGCTTATTAGTTTTTATTAAACTCTTTATCTTCTTCATTTTGGGGGCTGCAGCATTGTACTGTAAGTTGTTTGTAATATTTTGTCAAACCCCAGTTATGGTAGTGAGACTGGACTTGCACAATATTCCTTTATTTTCTTTGGTTTAGTGTCAGGATGGAGGACAGTAAGTAGTAAATTCTGATGTCTGTCAGTATTCTTTAAGGGGATGTCCCTGCTGCCACTGGTTTCCCCTTAATGGAAATGTCCAGACCTTTCAGTCATGGTGAACAGTTGGATCTGTCAGTCGGATTTCCAAGATGCTGCGGTTGAACGCAGGGGTCCAACTGAGTCATGGTGGGGTCATCAATGTTGGTGTGTCTGTGGGTTCAGACGAGGTCACAGTGAAGCTCAGTCAGACACAAGGAGACTCGAGGAATGTGCTGATCAGCCAGATGTAATTGAATAGAACCTGTTTAAAAGCAATGTAGGTGATGATCGATTGATTGTTGTCGCTGATTAATAACATGAAATACTGGACTAAGCTAGGGGGGGCAGTGGAGCAGGGAGGTTGTAGGGAGGCCCCTCGATATCAGGAGTTTACAGATCGTGAGCTCGCCTCCACACAGTTGGCTCTTTGTCTCCTTTTTTTCTCAATGGTGGCTTGTGCTTGAGGCCCCCTTGCCAAGCAGAAATAGCACAATGACAGCCATTAACGTAATTTTATACAGTTACGTCACAGAGCCAGCTAAACCCCGAGCCTCACATCACTGTGACCAGATAACGGCGCTCCATACTTGTGGTGTGCACTGTCATTGCTGACTGGCAGACACGTGCACTTCGTAACAGAGAGACTCATTCAGAATTATGCAGAGATATCGTTTATAACCGCAGACGGTGTCAGTGTCACTTCACTGTTCTTAATGGACACTTTGTCAGTCTGTCCTCCTGACTGCAACCACCAGCAATGAACCTTTAAATTCAAACTGTGGTAGCACACTGTTCATCTGAACTCTGTGTAAAAGGGAATTATCCAGCTGAAGGATGGCAGCTGGATTTCTGTGTGTCGTGCAGGGAGAGTAAAGTGACCAAGACGTTTAGACACAAATGTATTTAAATTTGAAACTCTGCACATCCCAGAAAATGGATCCCAATATGTGCAGCTATCGTTAATCCGCTCAATCCTTAATGTCCCCTAACTAAGAGGCATGCTGACAAAACAATAAAACAGGAGGACTTTCATGCTGATTTTACAAATAAATTGAACTGCTGTAAATGTGATTTCATTGGACACATAATTTAATGTTTGGATATTTGATGCAGAACATTTATTCATTAATGAACAAACAGAGTTGCATTTAGGTCATGTGTATTTCCCTGCATTATGGGTAATTCTATAATACATGGATGAGCTGTCCTAGCTCCAGTTATGAGCCATGCCGGTGTCTACAGATGACACGAGTCGGAATCATTTATTTACCTCCTCTCTGAACTGTGCTGATACTAAAGATTGTTTGACACTGTGTCTCTGTTTTAGTTTAAAATGGGCTCTATGCTTCTTGCTGTTCAATCACTTCAGACACTTGGCGGTTTATTTCCCTGCTGATTGTATCAGCACCCCTCTTTAGATTAAAGTTTATCTGTGATGTCTTGTTCTCACAATACATCATGGAGCTTCTTCTCCGTCAGGTCACCTTCCAGTATTTCCTCGCTTGGCAAATAAACATAACTTGTTATTCGTTATCTTTATCCGCAAAAGATTTTGATGATAAATTGAGAAACCAAACCATTGTCTTTTGTTTGTTTCTTTAGATTAGTTTTTATAATCATAATGTATAATTTCCATTCTACATTCAGCCTAATTAATCTGGTCTCTGTCACTCAGTAGCTTTCTGTGTGAAGTATTTTTTAGACATGATATTTTTTATGTTGTGTTTTAACTAAAAGAAAGGGTAAGCAAACACTGTCATATCAGGTTTTCTGAAATTCCCTTGTTGTTTATATATAATTAGATAAGAAAATATAATCTAACCATTTATTTTGATTGCAACATGTTGGCCCCCACCCAGTGTTGTTGGCCTCAGCCCGATAAACATGGTGTGCAGTAATTGGCTAATTGCAGTTACTGGGAATAACAAGAGAACTTCATGAAGTCGAGTCTGATTCCTGAAAGCTCACCAACTGTTGCCCGAAGATGAACTGCTGACCAGTTAGGATTCCATCTCTAAATGTTTCTTTTGTTGAGGTCAGCTCATTGAGTAATGGTGGAAGGAAGAGGGGTTTGTGCAGCAATAATGCAATGGCTATTAAGCAGCTTTCAGTTTAATTTTCTTTCATACAGTTCCCACTCCTCCTTTGAAATCTGTCTTTGTGTTATATCTTATGTTAAATATTTTGTGAGGGTTTTTTGTCTTTTGAGGGTCCATAAATTTTGACCTGCCCACAAAAAAACGTGAAATTATTGCCTTGCCTTGTTAACAGAGGGAAGCCCCTTCTGCTCTTCTTTCACTTGTTTGAAGAGCGGAATGTCATTTAGTCACTCTCTGTTTCACCATCTGTTGTGTAGTTTCAGTAATTTGTATTAAAGCCTGGACAGTCTGTCTTTGAGGCACAGTGGGATCAAAGCTCCAGATACCTGGACGATCGGATTAGCCTGGCATCAGGGAGACATCCTGCCACATCCCTGGGTAGATCGGGGAATAAACACTTCCTCCTGACCTGTGGTGGATTTTCCCATTTGGATGATTGCTGTCTCTTTCCAGCAGAGTTCCCCTAACAGTGGAAAATCTCACTGATGACATTAAATGGAATGAAGCTTATGTTCAGGCAACATCAGAAGGCTGATGTGAAGCAGTTTGTCCGGCTGCCCTCGCGTATTAACCCATATTACAGCAGCTCTGGATCGCGTCGTCAGACTGCTCGCAGAGGCCTCCTAATGTTTTCGGGTTGTTTGTTGGCCCTGACTATCGAGGTTTGTCTCTTTTGTACTGTCAAACCTATCTTTGTCTCACCATTCTGTGGTGCAGAATTTCGAAACTGGATATACTTTTCTTTCCTTCTCCTCCAAATTAAATTCTTATTATAACCCGTGTGGTTATATTCTTTAAAATATGCCATTACAGTGTGAAATAGCAAGAAGGAAAAATAATTAAACTGTCTTTTTTTATGTTCAATTAAAATCAAGGCTTAACACAAGGACATTTTAAAGAAATACACATTTTCAGCCGCAGCTCAGTGTTTCTTTTTATTCAGCTGTCTGTCAAATGATTGCTTAATCCCATCATTCATGTGTATATGTACATTTCCTTAGGTGTTCCTGGGGCCAAACGGCGAAGTGGGGGAGTACGCCGTCATCTCCATTCAGCAGAACGCAGCTATCAGTTCAGACCTCATCCTGGACCAGAAAGAGGAACATCTCTTCATCATGACTCATAACATGGTATACGCACACACAGATATTGAAGCATACAGTGATGCACCCTTGTAGCCTCATTTCATGCTTTTCTTTCTAAACATGTCCTTCCTGTGTTTTAGTAATAAAGCTTAAGAGAAATAATTTAGACTGCCTTGTTTCTGCCCCAATTCTCTTCTCTTCCAGTAAGGCAGCCTGTAGTTAGGATTATTCAAATGACCGTATTTTCATTTTGCATTGTTCCACTGCCAAATGTGGGCCACCTATTCTTTGTAATCAGATTTCTGGAAGCTTAGTGAGCATAGTTTGCGCGACTGAGCATGATTGTGTTCTCGTTCCAGTTGCAGAAGAGGCCGGTGGCTGAATGCCAGCAGCACCCAGACTGCCACTCCTGCCTGCTGGCCCACGACCCCTACTGTGGCTGGTGTGTCCTGGAGGGAAGGTGAGATAAACTCCAAGCAGTTAACTCCATCCCTGGATATCATACGGCCAAGGTCTTTTGTTTATACCACGCACCCTTCGCAGATCCAAGGGCGATTGTGCTTTTGCCGTTAGGGCCCCATCTCTCTGGTACAGCCTTCCCCACTCAGTTAGATCAGAGTCTGTAAAGTGCTTGGAAAAAAACTTCTCAAAACCCATTTTAACCAACTTGCCTTCCCTGTGTTTATTTAGCACTTCAAAAGTGCTATATGAATAAAATCTTACTTAGTTACTATATGTCCTAATCTAGCATCCTAGAAAGTGTGGCTGAAAATGAACTTAACTTGAACTAAAGGTTATGGTGCAATATAATTTATTTAATCTAACAGTCCATTAACCAACTAGTTGATCAATAAATAAATGAATCAGTGACAGTTTTCAAAGTTTATTGTAATTTACTAAGACTAAAAGTCGACAGCCATGCTACTGGCTCTGTGATGCTGCATTTAGGTACAGTGGTACGTACTTAAGGGCTAACTGGTAATGTCAGCATGCTAACATATAATGACAATGGTAACACGCTGATGCTAAGCATGTATTTTGTATACCATGATCACCATGTCATTAGCTTTGTAGGTATTTAGTCTTCTACCAAAGTATTCAAATCAACCTTGAACACCTCACGATGGCTGCTCCATTCATGTATGAATGTGTAAGAATGTTAGTTTCTGTTTGAGCATGTAGGCTCAGTGTGTGAATGGGTGAATGTGATGTAGTATAAAAGCGCTTTGAGTGGCCACAAAAACTAGATACAGATACAGGTTTGCTAAAGTTAGCTAGCATTAATGAGTAGCTTTACTTGGTCTGGTATAGGGCTGGGCGTTATGGCCAAAAATGCGATAAAAAAATCACGATAAAAACATTTCATGTCATTCGATATCGATAATTATCACGATAAATGTAAAAACACTTTTTCTTTCAAGTTTAAAGTTGGATTTTTTTTCTCCTGAGTGAAAATTGAAGAAACCAGATGGTTAATTGGGTGGTTAAACTATTATTTATGGTCAGAACGTGACAAACACTTTATGCAGTGGATCACTTCACAAATCTGAGGTAGATCATTCAAAACAATTGTGATTACATTTACATTAATTCATTTGTAAGTCAGAGGTTGCACACCTCTGGAGCAACTAGGGGTTAAGTGTCAGTGACACATTGGTGAATGTGTCTCAGCGGGAATTGAAACCAGGTCTCTCACACCCAAGGCAAAAAAAGTCTTATCCACAGTTGCATCATTTCCTTATCTTTTTTCCTCAACAAAATAAATATCTTAATAGTAAAACTAAGTGCTAATTCATTCATGATTCAAATGAATTAATCAAACATTTATTGACGATATATTGAACATTTGTTATATTTATATTGAGGAAAACTATATTACGATCATGATCATTATTGTTTTATTGCCCAGCCCTAGGCTGGTATGACCTTATAGCTTATACTATAGCGTGTGACCAGTCAGCACCCTTGTTAGTTTTTGAAGTGTATTTGCCAAGTCATCTTGAAAACTGACAGTGTGGTCTGGGATTGTGTTTAAGTCTGATGAAAGAAATCTACCTCTCCATCCCATCTGTGTCTCCTCCCCTCTCGTCCCTGCTCTGCTTCACCACCTGGCCTCCCACCTCCCACTCACCTGGATGTTTTTCTCTCTGCTCTACCCTTTCCATCTGTACTCCTTTCATTTTCTTCTGTTCTTCCTGGCTTCATAACAGTCCTGATTTTACACATTCCTTGTTTGGAATCTGTTTATCTAATCAAAAAAGTAATGTTACATAATATTAAAAATTTATGTGAACTAGGAACAGATTTGAAAACGGACCTCTCAACTATTTAGACAAACATGTTAACAATCCAGGAAGGAGTTGGTTTGCAGTTTTACAATCAGAGAGTATGGTTTATGGATTTGGAGTATATACTGAAGGTCATTTTCATGGTTTACGTGACTATTTGTGACAGATAGAGATATAGAGCCTGGCTTTAGTTCACAACATAATGAAGATTGTGTACATGAGGTGACAAGGAATCCTTGGTGTTATCCCTGCAGGTGCATTTTGCGCTCAGAGTGTTCTCGTGGGAACCAGCAAGGTCAGTGGCTATGGAGCTTTGACATGGAGCAGCAGTGTCTGGCCGTCCAGGACCTCAACCCATCCAACGTCAGCAGGGAGGAGAGCAGGATGGTAGGTCTGCAATACAGTTACATAAACTCAAGCAGCAAAGGAGCAAAAGGAAACTCTTGACGTACCTACCTGTCTGTAAACATTCTTATAAAGGATTCGAGGTTTCTGTTGACTGGAGATTAAAAAAATCATGCACCTCAAGAATATCTTGCAATACAGAAAAGTCCCTGTATTGTGAGTACAGTGTCTATGGACATATTCTGCCTGTACATGTTCCCCTTCAATAATTATTGTCTCCTCACATACCAAAACACAGTAAAGCTCAGGCCCACATATCACCTCGTCATAACTCATCCCAGATTCTTTGGCAGGGAGATTTACTGTACGCTGGCTGGGGGTACTGTGTGTGTGTGTGTGTGTGTGTGTGTGTGTTTTAAGTGCCCGGGCGTCAGGAGAAGATAGTGATCACAACACTGTCCTGTCATGTCCTGGTGCAGGAGGAAAGCATCTGTGTGGAAGACGGTGCCTGTGGAAAGCAGCAGAGGCCAAAATATACACAATACACACACACTGTGTTGCAACATAGGAGAGGACGACTCAAGAACATTTTTTTCTTTTAAGTCAAAATATCTGTATATGTCTAAATAAGCTGGGTGGGTGTTGATAAGATCAGTTGGCATCAACTGCATGTTTCTTTGGAACTGTGAATCTGATGTGGTTAGGTGTAATTCTTGTCTAATGTATACAGTCCTGCTAACATACTGTAGATGTGCTAATACTGACCACTTAGGTAGCTAGTTTTTAATTACATTGCCTTATCAAATAACAATTCCACCATGCAATATGCAATTCGTCCATGAAATTGTACACACTGATCAAATACCAAACCAAGGGTTCAATTTAATCATAATTTTGTACTAAACATTGCAGAAATGGTTGAATATCAGCAGGTGGAGATAACTGACAAAGGGGCCGTGCCTTCGTGAAATGTGATATGTGTAGCTGGCGGCCCAAATGATTAGTCAGTCAATTGGTTGCACAGCACTGAATCAAGGCCTGTTATGCGAGACTAGGCCTCATTGATTACTGTACAAAAACACAACTTCATAAATAGTGTTGCATGATTTACCAATTTATACAGACTAGAAAAGTATCGCAATAACCTGCTGTTAAAAACGATACAGTACTGCCTTTTATTGGTATCGATACTTTAAGAATGACTGTGTTTTAAAAAGCCGCTGCGAGCAGAGCAGTATGTGTGTGTGCAAAGCTCTCAGAGGATATTAATGGCAGTGTTAACGCTTTAATTTGTTTTAAGCTTTTTAGCTTGCTTACCAACGTGGCGAACATCTCTATATGCAAACTAAACGTTCACATTTGTAACGTTAACTTTACCATACCTTGCAAGCTGCTAAAATCAGGCAGTATGCAGATCAACAGCACCAGATACATTTAGACAGTGATACATTTATACTCAAATCAGTTCTGGTAATTGGGATCATGGCGGTGATTTGCAGAGTTTGAATGCTACCACTTACTTTCGCCACCGACTACTGCTATCAGCAGCTGCTGCTAGCTACTCTGTTGATTCCACCTGTCAGTATGATGCTTTGTATGAGACATCACTACAGGAGCTCAGTAGACCAGACCAGACATTCAATGCCAGCTTTTGTTTCTTGACCGCACATTTCTGGCATACTAAAACCTACTGAGCTTGGAGACCAGCCTTACCACCGAAAACTAATAAACACCATTTGCTGAACAGACAATCCAAAACATTTAGGGAAACTAAAACCTCATCTACAGAAAATCCAAAGAGGACATCACTGCAGAGTTCATACTGTTTGGCTGTCAGATGATATCTTGGAGCTGCTATGCAGAAACACCACATGAATGAGGAAGACAGGTGGAGCCAAAACAGAAATAACAAGCAATAACTCAAGGATTTTGATCGGTATGATTCATGTCCCTGCAGCAGTGGAATCTAATTTACTTTTCAAATCACTGACATTTACAAGTGAGCAGATGAGATTTATTTGTTCAGACAGTTCACTTACTGTCGTCATGACCTTCACTGTCCTCTGTAACAGCACAGGTGTGGACTTGGTAATGCAGAGATTTCTATCTAATAACTGGCTGCTGCATTTGGGAACTTATTCTGTTTCTATACAAAGTTTCCTCATGCTCTACCAGTCTGCTGCTGGATGGCAGTTGTCCTCTGCTCTTCCTCTTCTTGTCAAATTGGATGGGCAAAGGACAAAAGGTAACTATAGACATCTGATCTGAGTGGCCACACTGAGCTGCGTAGTAGTTTGCTTTAAGTCTAATCTGCAAACAAGGATCCCATACGGAATTTTGAAGTCTGCCACATTCAGCTAAGCTAAGTCTGAAGTGATCTGCCAGTAATTTAACTCGGTGTTAATATTTTGTCTTTCCTCAGGTGTCTCTGTCAGTCCCAGGACTTCCAGTGTTAGAGAAAGATGAGTCCTACTTCTGCTTCTTCCAGGACAGCCGTAGCCCCGCCGTTATCACCGAATACGGGGTAACCTGCCATTCTCCAGACATCAGCCAAGTGCCTCTGGTGCCTCCAGGACAGGGTGAGTGTGTTTTAGTTTCTGACGCTGATGAAGATGGAGTTTAAAGAGGTCATATTATGCTCATTTTCATAATTATATTTAGGGGTTGTACCAGAACAGGTTTACATTTTAGCAAAACACCATATTTTGTCATCCTGCACATTGCTGCAGCTTCTCTTTCTACCCCGTGGGTTGTACGCTCGGTTTTAGCTACCAAGAGAAACGTCTCACTTCTGTTAGATCTTTGTTGGGAGTTGCAAATGCGCAGTACCTGGGTAAGGACTACTAGCCAATCAGAAGCCAAGTAAGGCAGGTCCTGATAAGCAAGGTAACAAAGCCGTTTCAGCCGGTAACTGCGGCTTCGGTTCAGCCGTACATGATCCCGAAACACAGGCAGAACAGCCCGAATCAGCTTCACAACTTGGACTGAAACACACACACATACAGTTCAATCCCTGTGTCCATTAATCTAGGCTAAGACAGTTTACACAGCAGGGAGTAATCTGTATTTTAAAGCATATAAGTCTACACAAATCCAATTCATCTAGTGATTCTACGCTATGATTTGGCCTTTGGGTTTCTTAGTTTTGGGTTATTGTTTAGTGTGCTTTGAGCAGCTTGTTTGTTATAGCAAGTCAGTGGCAATGATAAAAGAAGATTAAAGGGGCCTGTAAATAAAAATTGAAATTGAAGTCTCTACAGAGGTCATACTCACCCAAACATTCACATGATTTGTGTCTCTCCCCCCTCAGTTCCCATGCCTGCATTCCTGAAGCTTGCAGCTTCTTGTAGTTCTCAGGGTGCAGGACTCAGGCAGAATCAGCCAGGGGGGTAGGGGGTGGGGGTTGATGGGATATGGACAAACAGGCTATAGTTAAGGATCTAGCTGTGGCTTACCTTACCTTAAAGAGGGTTAGTGACAGCACTCACTTAATAAAAGACGGCGCTGAAGGCCTGTAAGGGCAAATGTTGCTTTAACGTTGAAGGTCGATTAAACCCTGACTGCTGCCTGTTCAGCAAAGCTTCTGAAGTGGACTTAGTTTGATGTGCAAAAAGTCCAAAATGTCATTCTGTCATCCTCATCTGCCAGCAAATGTTGTATATAAAATGTTAAAGTAATAAATAAAAAATGATTTTTTTATAAGTAAAGAAAATCAAATAGCATGTCACAAACACTACAAAAAAGGACTTCATAATAAATTCTGCTAGTGGGTATATGGGTATTTCTCCACTCACAGGAAGCAACAAGCTGGAAACTTAAAGCGGTACTAATCAACAATTGATCAAATGACTATATGCAATATGAAAAGAACCACTTGTAGTGGTGAACCCACAGAAAGTTATCTCTCCACTCTGCAGCTCATTGTTTTGGCAAAGTTAGTGCGGTGCAAGCCGTTGGAAATAATTGGTTTCAGAGCGCAGTGGTGCTGTAGTTGCGTTGTGTCTGAAAGAGCCTTAACTCTAGCCGCTTTTCGACCAGAAGTGTCGAACTTTTAAGTCCCCAGATCTCTTTTCAAGGAACTAAAAGGTTCCTTCAGCCCACTGTTTCCACCGTGGTCTAAAGACCTGCGAAGATTAGGCAAATGAACCAGCTGACAGGCTGTAGGCCTGTACGCCGTACACAGCGATGCACAGGCATCATTATTTGTAACCACTATCCATGAGCAACATTTATAAATGAACATCAGATCTGATTGGAATATAATGAAGAACTATAGGCTTTGCTTGACCATTAAAGCAGCTTTTTTGTGTGGGAGTATAATGAAGAGACACGATACATTTTCTTACACATTTAATAACAAACTGGATAAAGCCATAAAGTTAAAATAACTCCAGCACAGAGAAAGCAACACAAATAAAATCGCGACAGTTTGGAAGGTTATTAAAACATTTCGAGCCGACAAGAGCTGCAGACCTGAGTGTGGGAGGAACATGATTTTAACTAGCTTAATTACCTGCTGTAATAAGCTGTTCCGCTTGTTTTGGAGAGGAGGAGACCGACTTCGGTTCTGTGTAAAAACTTCCTGACTGAAAACAACAACTCCGGACCCAGTATTTAACTCCATCAGCTGTTCGCTGTAAACACACCGCTGCCCGCTGGCTGCTGTTTCCGAGCAATATCTTTAATGCCGACGTTTGATCTCGGGCGGACATCGGCGAGATGTGCTATTTGACTGTTGATTGTGTTTTATTTGTTTGCAAACAACGGTGGAAAAGAGGGGAGCAGTCGTAGAAAAACACTGGACATTCTCCAGTTAAAGCCAGTAGCCGCTACTCGTCCATTCAGAAATTCACTGCAAGGCAAGCCCCACCCCCAAAAGTACCCGGTACTTTCAGAAAGTTAATACCCCCGAGCAGGGACTTTTTGGGAGGTAAAATAAAGACCCTAAATTTAGACCCTGGTCCCTCCGGTGGAAAAACAGTGAGTTCCTCCAAAGGTTCCTAGTTCCAGGGTATAGTTCCTTTTGGTCGAAACGCAGCTTCTGTGTCTGCTGGATGTGTAAAGGGCAACTGTTGAGAATATGTCCCTGTTGTGTTTTCAGCTGTTTCCGCTTCCGCCAAGTGGCCCTCCTGAAAAAATTAATGCAGCAGAGTTTTTTTCCAGTGCAGCTTTAAAGTCAAATTAAAAACTTTTTAAGTAGCAGCAAGGACACTGGACTCACCTACAGTATGTTAGATATGTTGTCCTTTTGGCATGTGTACAAGTAAAATTCTGGTTTCATACAGCTTCTTTTCGGGGGCTTATTTCTATCATTGATAATGCTGTACTCCTCATGTTAATTGCCAAGATCTATAAATACTATGACATCGCTTAAGAGTTCAAACAGGTCAAGAAACACAAGCAGTCAGACAATCAGAACAGTGAAGTTTGGAAGAGAAGACAAAGCCTACCAGTAGGGCTGAACAATGAATCGAAATCTTATCGATATTGCAATATGGCCTACTGCAATATTTGTGAATGGCAAAATGTGTGTCAAAATAACGTTTAATTGTCATATGCTACAGACTTAAGAAAACATCTTTGTTTGGTAAAGATCCTTGCAAAAATCACACTATGATCATTAGGGCCCATGCATGAAACATGCGAGGACCCTATTGAAGCCTTCCTTCTTTTTCAGAAAGGAAACACACCCTAAAGGTGTGCAAAAACTCACAAAACTCACAAAACTTAGCACACGTGTCAGAAGTGGCGATAATGTATGTGTCATATGGGAGTCGTGCATGGGGGTGCACTCCCAATTTTTTGGGGACATGTATCACATCAAGACAGCAAGTCAGCCATTTTGATTTGAAAGTGCAACAAATTTTGGGCCATTTACAGGGTGCGTACTTTTTCTACAGAATCTGATTGATCAAATTTCGGCTGTGCGGTCAAAAGGCATTGACGATGAAAAGTTGTGCTTTCTGCAAGTTTTCGTCGATGGCCGCGGCGTGGCGTCAAAGATCGATCATTCACCATGAAAGTTGTTTTGTGTTGTCTTTAGTGTACATGCTCACATCAAAAGTTATTTGTTTTACATCACATTTCACAGCGTTTTCCAAAACATAAAATTAGCGGGTGTTGTCTAGCGCCACCTAGAGGACAAAGGAAGTGGCATTTAACTCCTTTTGTGACCATTCCAAAACGTGCGATAATTCATAGCCCGACCTAGCTCCCGACCTTCAGCCGATGAACCGCAGCCACGTCACACCCCAACATGCGTCACGGCGCAAAACTTTTATCTACCTGTTAAGTTTTGATATTAGCTAAACTGTCTGTTGTAAGCACCCATCACAGTTAACAAACAAACGTTCTGGTTCAACTTTGGTTTACTGTACTTGTCATTTTTTTTATCAAATGTACCCATGAAGCCTCATTCAGCTTTAAAACAGGACAACTTACAAAGTTCTGTGCTGAGCCTTCCCTGAGATGCCTCATAGCCTTGAGCCATGCTGTGTTTATGTCTGCACTCTCTGGGCAGAGGATGGAGGGTGCACATGGGTTCTATTAGGCCTCTCTATTTTAGCTGTCTGGATCAAACCATCTCCCACATTTTCTCACTGTTTTGAGAAAGCCTTTCTGAATCTGAGACAATAAGCCTGGCCAAATATTTTCGGAGCCCTGCTTGCTCAGCTCTGTGCTCAGGTGAAACATGGTGTTACTCTGTTGTTTTCAGGTCTTTCTAATGCTGTCTTTCTCTCTGTGTTTTGTCTCCCTCAGACTTTGTCACAGTCACCCTGTCTCTTCGCTTCGGCGATGTCACAGTCACAGAGAGAGATTTCACCTTCTACGACTGCACGGCTGTTAAGCAGCTGTCTGGCAGCATGCCGTGAGTTACCACTGATGATTTATCACTTGTGCTGTCCTGTCTCCTCCCGATCTGCTCTGCTCTCACTGCAGACCAGTTAATCTAGTCTTATTTTCTATCTATTCTTCATTCTGTACCCTGTTAATTTCTTGTCCCTCTATCTTCACCCTCTGTTTTTCAGTTTCTTGCTTTCCCCGGTTTTAATTCTTCTCCTCAAACCCCTGTGACCCCGTACTTTTAAAACTCTCTTACACTTCAGCCAGATGTTCTTTCATGTCCATATATGATATTATGTGAATATATTATATATCCTCAGCATATGCCCATGAAGGCTGCAGGCACCTTACTCCTGCCTTTCACGCTCTCTCCCGAGTCTTTCTGTCTCTAAACATCACGTGGCTCAGCTGTGCTCCTTGAGCCTGGGTTTAACTGTAACCTTCATACCACACTGGCTGGCTTTGTTCAGGATATATCTCCATCATATGAGAGGTGGAAGACATTGAACCTCATGCTTTTCACATTTTTTCGAACTTTTTTCACATACGTTGGGAGGGACCAAACCCTCGTATATCCAAAAAGCTGCCATAAAGTGCTCGTTTCAGGCTGATGAATACCACCTGTTCATTATTAGATGCTCGTCCGTAAGATTTGATCATTAGCAAAATCCACTCCCCTAAATCGCCACATAAGGCTGCCTGTTCCGCTCCGTTTGTGGGCACGTGTTAAATCCTGCTGTCGGACATACGGAGACAACAACATGACAAATTTACTAGTATCAGTAGTCGTATCAGGCCCGACCCGACCCGCCCCGAGACATATCATCAGAGCAACGCTGTACTGTGACAGAACTGTTGGTTAGATGTCTTTAAAAGGCTAAGCGGTCCATAGAGGGATGTAGTTGAGCGGATGTGACAGTGAAAGGTTATCTGACAGGTCAAAATATAACTAAAATTTTAGTTATATACTTAAAATACAAAGAAATATAAAGCTATATGATTATCCATCACCCTTAAATCTTTTTTTATCTAGCACTGGCTCATTTCATTTTTCAATTCATTGATGTTCCCGCGACCCTGTACGCAGGATAAGTGGTTGACGATGGATGGATGGAATTCATTGATTTCCCTATTTTTTTGGTATTGGCACACTTTACACTGGATTTTATGCTTTCACTTAACTAAAAGTAGTGCTGCAATTATAACAATAACTAATCAAAATAGTATTGAGTGTTTGCTTAGTAACACACATGCTTGCTCTATTAGCCTCTCTCTGTTTGTGGTGGCTCTCCTCTCCTCTCCCCACCAGCCTGATAAGAAACTGAGGCTCGATTCAATTAGATCACTGACCTTTCTTACCACATTGGGGCCAGACTAGCAGCAATTTGATTACTGTGTGTGTTACAAGCTACAGTAGATGTATCTCTCTTTCTATTCTCCCTTCTCGCACTGTGATAAAAAGCCCATCCTACTTCTGTTAGACCTCTCTTTTCACTTTCCTCTTCATAGCTCCTATCTCTGACTCACTGTTTTCTTTCCCCTTTACTTTTTTGTTGCCTTGCTGCAAGTCTTTCCAAAGAGGCTATTATTTGATTACCCTAATCTGTTATTTCTGAGTGCAGTTGCCGTGGTTGTGCTTTAAGCCGATGGGGCTGCAACTGGTGTGTTCACCAGCACTTGTGTACCCACAAGCCCACCTGTGAGGAGGGGGTGATCATCTACAACCAACATGTAAGTTACTCAAACAGAGGATCTAATAGTGCAGTGCTCACTGAGGTGTAAAATACAAAGATTAAGACACCTGTTTGGATTTACAGAACTGTTCTCCTACTTTTTAGTTGATTTGGACATCCAAGTTGATGCAAATAATCCAATTTTACGTCATCTAGTGGCAGTTAGCTGTTTTTGGTTGTCAATGTCCATGTCAACTTTATTGATATAGCAGACTTAAAACAACCAAGGTGCAACAATAAAACGGTAATTACAAGGTCAAAGTAAAGTAGCAACAATGGTTATCACTAACACAAGCGCCAAGCTCTTCAGCAGAGCCACACTGCTGCTGTCTTTACATAGAGTTTAATATTGCGAAGGTTGAAACATAAGTGTTCAGCTATAGCAATAGAAGAAGATGAGAAATGAGTGAACGCTTGCCAGCTAATCAGAATTGCAAAATTTCAGTAGCAAGTGTTTGTTAGCAAAGTATATTGTGTTTATTCTGGAGATCTAACAAGCAGGTGAATACATTTCCTTCCCCATAAAACATTTGTGCACATGCACGAAACAAACAAACAAAAGGCAACCCATAGTCCTTCAAGATCTAAAATAAAACTGCTACCTGGCAAAAAAAATGCTTCAGTTACTGGTTCACTTATGGGATTTTTTCAAACTAAATAAATAAATAAATAATAAATTATGAGCTTACACTGACGACTTGACGGCAGTACTTTTTTATTCATAGGAACCTGGTAAGTAGATAAATGGTCAAAGTTTTTTCTGTTTAGAAATAATGTATTTTTACATACATTCATCAATGTTCAACATGTTTTGTTATGCCTCATGTGCCAACACAAGCATACATTATTTATAACAAAAGTCATTGATATGTCATAAGCAACAATAACTGTCTTTAACATCACATTTGAGTTCCGTTATTGGTTATTTTCTATTAGTTTTTTATTTCTGTCTCACCCTCATGTCTTCCCCTCCTCCTCCCTTCCCCAGTTTAAACTCCCTACCTCAGCTCCTCCCACAACCAAACCTTTTAAAGTCCTCACAACACCCACTACCACAACAGCTGCCCTGACAACCACAACCATGACAACAACCACCATGTCACCAACAACAACAACTGTCGCTGCAACGACAACCGCAAACCCTGTCACTGTGGCAACCACTCAGCAGCCAACCACCCTTCCTGCGCCCACTATTCCACCTACAACCACCACCAGCCCTGAGCCAACCACCCTGCCCACCACCCTGCCCCCTCAGCCTGCCAGCACCCTGCCATCTACGCCACCAGCACCCACTACACCTCTACCCCCAGAGGTCTCCACCAGGAAGGAAGAAGAGACTGAAGCACGAGAGCTTGTTGTTGTCACCCAAAGTGACACAGACGGTGCTGCGATTACACCCAGTGTTGTCATGGTAGCCGTCACCATGGCTGATGGTGATCTGGAGCCTGTGATGCCTTTGATCATCCCGCCCCATGACCTGGACTCCTCTTCCCTGGAGGTGGTGACAAACTCGCCCCCCAGCAACACCCATGAAGCTGAGGGAGCTTTGAGCCTGGCAGAGCCTCCCACCCTGGCCTCATCTGACTTCCCCCTGCCCACGCCCTTCCCTGTGGCTGAACCAGTGGACTCTCAACCCTCCCTTGACCTAGACTTGACCCAGACTCCCACTCCAGTGCCCACACGAGGCTTCCAGACTGAAGCAAGAAGCCCAGGCCCCGACCATGAGGACCCTCAGGAAGAAGTAGACGTCCCCGCTGAGAGTGCCGTCCAGTCAGAAAATGACACGGCCACATTTTCAGCTGCCACTGTGTTGTCGGGCGATGGTGAGGTTGATCACACCTCCCCATCCTTCTCCCACATGGTGGATACTGATTTAGAGCTGGACTACCAGAATGATCCAGCTGATGCCTTCCTCCCGGTGAGTTCAGCCGCCTCCCTCCTCCTTCTTCTTCTACTACTTCTCAAAGCTTCAGTAGCCTCCCAGTGCTCCCAGCTTCTGACTGGATTCCTGCTATTGGATCAGAGCTGAAACCAGTTTCCCCGCCTGCCCTTTGTTTCCCTGCTTTTCCTTTCCTGTCGGATCATTTTGTTGTTTTGCTTTTGCTTTATAGACTGATCCAAAGAAAAAAAAGTTATTGTGTGTAAATGTTTTCATTTTTCCTTATTTTTTTTCACATCTACATCTCAGTATTACCAATATTGCGATGGTAATTGTGATTCTTTTCTGTAAATATATAAAATGTTAAAGATGAGCATGAGTCAGCGTGAGTAGTAGCAGCAGAAGTGTAGCAGTGTTCAGCGATGATGTTTGCAACAGGGAACTGTACATTCAAAAGGAAAAGAAGAATAAAATTATAAACAAAAAAAGGAAAGAGTGAGTGTGTGTGTGTGTGTCAACATCACCAGAGAATGAGGAGGAGAGGACTTGTTTATACTTTGTGTGTGTGTATCGGGCAACAGGGGGACGAGGGCTCCTATGTCAGCTGGGGTTCCTCCGCTTGTCCCTGTGTGGAGAAGGTCCAGGGTTCATCACTGCTCCCCGTCAGAGTGGAGAGGAAGATCACCTTACTGGCCCGCAACCTGCACCTCTATCAGGTACACCACATGCACGCGCACACTTTACTCCTCAACACATGTCAAGGATGATTGTATTTGCCTTCACTAAACGCAAGTCTCTGTGTGTTCAGGACACAGAGCTGGACTATGAGTGCGTGTTGGTCATCGAGGGGCAGACCGTGGTGGTGGATGCCTACGTAGAGACTGATGACATGAATCCATCGAACTTTGACATCACCTGTCAGCTACACCAGGTCTGATTATTTACAGTCACTCTTTATAACATTTAACAGAATGATTATTCAGACAAGAGTACACAGATTTTAACCACATTAGCTCTGTATAAAATTTAGATATGATAAACTCATGTTTTTGAGGCAGGATGAAAGTACTTTTATGTCTGATATTGTGACTGTGTCACAAATAGTAGTTGTTTTAATGAAACCATTGTTGTTTGTGCAGTACACATATTCTGCTCCAGTGGAGGAATACAATGCCATGGTGTATGTGAAGAGGAGGGACACCTTCCATGTGGACAGTTCTCCTGATCTATATGGTGAGGTCAAAGTTGTTTCTTTAAAGGTTACATTAGATTGTAACTGATCTGATTATAGTTATTCTCTTGCAGCTTCTTTGCTCTCAACATAGGGCCATTATCCTCAGACAGTGTCTTTGCAAGTCTTTTCTCCAAAAACCTTGACTGATGCTTACTTTTGTGTGTCTGTTCTGCCCTCAGTGACTCTGTACAACTGCTCTGTGAGCCGCTCTGATTGCAGCCGCTGCCATACTGCTGACCAGAAGTATGGTTGTGTGTGGTGTGGCGGTGCTCATGCCAGCTGTTTGTATTCAGACTCCTGCAGTGAACCGGTCCAGCAGACATGCCCTGCCCCTGTCATCCACTCCGTGAGTACTGACCTTTGACCTCTTCACTTACATATTTACTTTGGGAGTGTGGGAGACACATAATAACCCTAACATTTCAGATGCTTATAGTGACAATTTGTTTTCACATTTCAGATCAGAGCTCTTTCTTTACAATCATTCAACATTAAAACTTAAATAAATTGGCACTTACAAAATGAATCATTAACAGAAAAAGATGCATCCAGAAAAGTTCTTTTAAATTGAAGCATTTCCTTACTTCCCTCAGATTGAGCCACTCTCTGGTTCATTAGAAGGCGGCACCATGGTAACCATCTCAGGCTCCAACCTGGGCCAGAAGGCGGAAGACATCCTCCACTCTGTGTCAGTAGCTGGGGTGGACTGCACTGTCATCCCCAGCCTCTACGAGGTCTCCTCCAGGTACAGACGGGCTGCTGCTGAGGGGGTGTAGGGGAGAAGTTCAGAAGTTCTGTGTTTTTATTGTCATGTTGTAAGGGACTTGAATGGAATACTGTGGATTGAGCGTGTTTCTCAAAACGTAGCATACTACAAAGCATGTGCAAGTGTGTCCTTCTCTTGTTCTCATCTTAATTAAACATTGCCAGGGTGCATGCATGACTCTTTATAAGAACTATCCCAAGAGTGATGTCTGTCTTTCAGGATTGTGTGCAGAACCAAAGCCAGTGGAGGAGAGAAGAAGGGCCAAGTGTCTGTTGAAGTGAGTGGAGGAGAGTTGGGCCTGTCCAGCGAAATATTCAGCTACCAGGTACATTAAATTAGATTGAATTATAGTAGATTGGATAAGACTGTCGTTGACCCATCTGTGAAAACTGTATTGTTTCAGTAGCACATAGCAAAATATAACTAAATATCAAAGACATATAAGATAATAAATTAGGAAGAGAGATTAGAGGGTTTGTATTAATCTGTTGATTTTTTTATTTTTATTAATCGTTTAGTCTTTATAATGTCAGAAAATAAGTCATACATGTCCACAATTTCCTGGAGACCCAGATGACGTCTTTGCATTGCTTATTTTGTCCAACCAACAGTCCAAAACCCAAAGATATTCAGTTTACAACACAGAAAAACAACAAGTTCTATAACTGGAGAAGTTTCAAGCAGAGAATAGAATTTATTTTCTTTCTTTCTACTTACTTTTTCTTAATAAATGACTTAAACAATGAATGTAATTTATCAAAATTAGTGATGATTCATTTTCTATTGATCAACTAAGGTTTTTAGCATTACATGGAATGTAACATCATTAGCAAACTGGAGCTTATGTCGCACGATTGACAGGATGTCACATACATACACATGCTAGTAAAAGAGAAGTAAGGGCACATTGTAGAATATTAACTGCAAGCACCACTGTTCTTTGAGCTGGTTCTTCATCACTTTCTCTGTGTTTGAGAAGTTGTAGTTCTAACCACAGTCTTCTTCCATCTTTTCCTCCCTCTCAGGACCCCTTTGTTATGGGGGTCTTTCCTGGAAGGGGGCCCAAAGCTGGAGGAACATCCCTGACAATCACTGGCCGAAACCTGCTGACAGGACGTTCCTCTGACCTCACCATCACTGTGGGAGGGGTGCCCTGTAAAATGTAAGACACTCTCTGTTCCCTCTGTCAGTCTGACCTTTGACCTCCTTGTGGCAGAGGGGGGAGGACAAAATACAACTTCTCTCTGGGGTCAATAAAGTATCACCTCATTTATTAATCGCTCCCCTTTGTGCTTCCTCCTCTCCTCAGTGTGTCAGAGGTGCAGAGCTCCAGTGTTCAGTGTGTGACAGGCAGCAGTAATAAGACCGGAGATCACAAGGTCACCCTGCATTATGGCAGCAGCCAGCGCCACCTCCACAGTTCAACCTACTGTTACACCGACAACCCCAACATCACCCACGCCACACCGGCAAAGAGCTTTCTGGCGTGAGTCTGGGACGTTGGCCTTCATCTCTCAACCGTTTGTTCCCTCACTGAGTTTTTAGGTGCTAAAAATTGAAGTGCTGTGAATTTAAGAGTTTTCTGTCTGTTTAGTGGCGGTCGGCTGATCTACGTGTCGGGCGAATACCTGGATGTGGTGCAGGAGCCGCAGATGGTGGTGGCTGTCTCTCCCCTTGAGTCGGTCAGCCCGAATAAAAGGAAGAAGCGAAGGAGAAGGAAGAGGAGGAGTGGAGAGCAAGGGGAGGACCGGGAGAAGACTTTGAGAAGGCCAGCGAGGATGGTTCCTGACCCTGTCTGTCCCAGAGACCCACTCTGCTCTGTTGTCAAACAGGTGTGTGTGTGTTAGTTTGTTATTTTTAAATGCAAGTTTCTTCTTTTACTAAAGGGGCATTCTGTCACGTTTATTCCTACATGTTATCCAATATGAGAGAGTGTTATAATGAGGGTTGAGTAATCAGGATGACAAACACCAGACTTTTTTCAGTGCACACACAGAATGGACAGCTAGCAGACCATGATATTTGACAAAAAGACGAGTATTGGATTGGAACTGCAAACCCCACCTTTAAAAGTCTGTTTTACATCTCTCTCATCAGTTCACGGAGCGCTGTGAGGTAAACTCCTCTTCCCTGATCCTGTGCCGCTCTCCTATGGTGGACTCTTCCATCTGGGGGTCAAAGGTCACAGTAGAGTTTCTGCTGGACAACCTGCGCTTTGGCTTCGGCAGTCTCAACCCCCAGACCTTCAGCTACGAGCCCAACCCCGTCCTACGGCCCCTGAACCAACAGGACCCTTTAAAGGCCTACCGCTACAACCCCGGCAGCTTCATCCAGCTGGAGGTTAGAGGCAATGATAGACAGGCAGATTTTCACTCAGTTTTTCACTTTTTTGTATGGCTGGAAAATTTTAAGAGGAAAAAAAATGACAAGAACTGGAAGTGAAAATAGATTTAAGATGAACTCCATGTGTTCTCAGGGGGAAAACCTGGACCTGGCTATCACTAAGGACGAGGTGGTAGTGTTGGTCGGGGAGGGTGTGTGTGCTGTTAAGACCCTGACCAGAAACCATCTGTACTGCGAGCCTCCGCCTCAGCAGCCTGCACCTGGACCCAACGGCAAGAAACGTGAAGGCTCTGATAACCTGCCCGAATTCACAGTGAGTCCTCAGTGTTTTCACTTTATATAAGGTAGATTTATTCATCATTTTACAACACAGGGTTGTATAACGAGATGATGTTGGAGTTCCTTTTTGTGTTGCTTAAAAAAAAAGTTTATAAAGTTTATACAAAAATTTTATATACAAGATGGTATATGATAAATAACGTCAGAGAAATGAAACAATTTTACATGGAGCAGTGCTGAGGATGAAATTAGAGTTTAAAAGTCTGATAGCTTGGGGAAAGAAGCTGCTCTGCAGTCTGGTGGTGCAGCAGCAGAAACTTCTATATCTCTTCCCAGAAGGCAGCAGGGTGAACAGGCTGTGGCTGGGTGGGTACTGTCCTTCAGTATCCTTTGGGCCCTCCGGTCCTGGGCCGTGCACATCCCATGTTAGTGATGTTTCCAGTCAGGATGCTTTCTGTTGCTCCTCTGTAAAAGTTAACTTGAACTTGGCACAGGAATTTTGCTGTCTTAAGTTTCCTTAAGAAATATAGCTGTTTCTGGACTTTCTTTACCTTTTTTGCCCCCTTTTTCCTAAAATCAGCAGCATTAGGTGGCTCTCTGTTCACCACTCTGCAAGATTGTAAATTTCCTTCTGATATAAAGTCTCATCAAGCAAGGTAGGACACTGCTGTTTGAAAGCTCTGTCTGATGAAATAAGGCTCTGGTTTGTGTGTTTCAGGTCCAAATGGGCAACCTGAACTTCTCCCTGGGTAAGGTTCAGTATGACAACCTCAGCCTGTCCACTTTTCCCCTGGAGGCTCAGATTGGAGTTGGAGTCGGGGCGTCCATAGTAGCCCTCATCGTCCTCATCATTGTGCTCATTTACAGGTCAGTAAATTACACATAATCTGGTCAATTGGTAAGTAAAGTTAGAGATGCACTGTGGACTTGGTTTGCACTATACAGGAGTTTTTTGGTGATATTGGTCATTAGATTATTATAAACGCTGCAGCAGCACAAGGTTATTGTGCACAGAGAGTGCACTTCTTAATCTGTCTTCTTAAGACTGCTGTGATACTTTTATCAGTTATCATCCTTAATACACCAAACTTGATAAAATATGAAACCCCGTGAATGACCAAATTTTAAATTGAGATTCTGGTATTCCTCAACAGTATGTGGCAGAAGAGGATTTAAAAAAGAAGCCCTTGTACAACAATGTTAATCTAGCAGCACTGAGATGCACGTGGATGAAATCCAGCGAAAGGCTTTACATATAGCATGTGAGCAAATGGGAATAAAGTGATACCAACTTTACGTCCTGTCATTCAGTGCTACTGCTCTGTCAGACATAAAGTAGGCAACAGAATACTCTGAGTAAATATAAATGTAAAAACATAAATGATGAATAGGATGTGAAGAAGAAACATTAGGGGGCCAGAGGGAGAGTTGTGAGGCGAAGCTACTGCATGAGGTGAGACGAACAGCTTGTTCTAAAATCAAAGGCGAGTCAGTTGTTGTAGTTTGACCACTGATTTGGCCCGCCTAAAAACACGGTCAGCAGTGACTGTGACACACAGCTCATGGAGGCTCATGGAGGCAAAGTACTTTATAGCTCAAATCTGAAAACACAGATGTAACACACGTATGTTTAGATTCAGTGTGACACTTTCCTAGGATATTTGCTCAGATGTCCATTGCAAATATTTATAAATCCACATAAAATTGATGTAGAACAGGGACGGGGGAAGGTGCAACTGTCTCCTATTTTCACACTTAGAACCATCATTATTAGACTGGGGAGGAAGAACATGGTGACTTGATCATGTAAAGTCAAGAACATTGAGAAGTATAGGAACAGGATCACCTTTGGGTGTTTCCAAATCAGACAGTGTGTTTCCATTTTCTGACCCAGCACGACCCCACGATTAACCCTGATCCTTACTGCTGGGGGTTTGTTGGGGCAAATGGCTTGAGTCACCCTTTTCACAGTTTCACTGGTTTTACTTCCAGTTACTGGTTTTACTTCTCCTTTCTCCTCTATCCCTGCCTGACCGTCTGTTCCCGTCTTTGCTGGTGCCTGTCAGGAGAAAGAGTAAGCAGGCTCTGAGAGACTACAAGAAGGTCCAGATCCAACTGGAGAACCTGGAGACCAGCGTGAGAGACCGCTGCAAGAAAGAGTTCACAGGTAAGAGTGTAAAAAAGAGTAAGCGAGAGAGCAGGAAAGAGAGGAAGGATGTTGGGAGAGGATAGGAACAAGAAAGTTTATTTTATGGTGGCCAACAGATCCACTTTGTTTTCACACCTTATGAAATTATACAATTACATCACACGTCCTGGATGAAATGTTCCATCCCACATGGCTGCTTCAGAGGAGTTTACTTTTAGTCTTCCAACACAGCATTCCCAGCATGCATTTTGAATATAATATATAGTAGAAGCTGAAGACAAAAGAGCTTGTAGCAACACCTCCAGATCTTTTATGCCCCCTCCCTTACCCCACTTCAGACCTGATGACAGAGATGATGGACATGTCCAGTGACCTGGTGGGCTCTGGCATCCCTTTCCTTGACTATCGGATGTACGCTGAGCGCATATTCTTCCCTGGCCACCGGGAATCTCCGCTGAGACGGGACCTGGACGTTCAGGAGTGTCGGCGGCAGACGGTGGAGCAGGGCTTGGTGCAATTGTCCAACCTGCTTAACAGTAAACTCTTCCTCACCAAGGTAGTATTGTCAGTATAATGAGGCGTTAAGACAACACCAGCAGTTTGATCAGAGGGATAATTTGCCGCTCTTCTTCTCAGTTCATTCACACTCTGGAGAGCCAGCGGACTTTCTCTCCCAGGGACAGGGCCTACGTGGCCTCCCTGCTGACGGTGGCGCTGCATGGCAAACTGGAGTATTTCACTGACATCCTCAAAACTCTCCTGAACGACCTGGTGGAACAGTATGTGGCCAAGAACCCAAAGCTGATGCTGCGACGGTAAGAAGAAGAAGGGCGGTGAGCACGTTGTTATAGGTAAAGGTGTTTTTAAGATGCGAGTCAAACCCTGTGTGTTTTTTCTCTGCAGAACAGAAACAGTGGTGGAGAAGCTGCTGACCAACTGGATGTCCATCTGCCTCTACGCTTTCCTCAGGGTCAGTCAACACATAAGACATGATTTTATATTGCTGCTACAATGAAATGTTGTAACATTGTACAGAGTTTGATCTGTGTTCGTGAATAGAAGGTTGCCAATTTGATCTCTGAGACATGAGAAAAACCCATATAGTGTAAACTATCTTTATGACCCATCTTTTAATCAGATTTCACACCATTCAGACAAAACTGATTGACTGACAGTGTAAGAAAAAAATCAAAAAGAAAGCGACAAAAAAGCCAAAGTCCTTCCACAGCCAACATCCACCCACTTCTCTTTCCACTCTACATATAAATTGGTGTGTGTGGGGAAATGTGCTTATTCGCTTTCTTGTAGAGCGGCATGGCTGGGAGCAGTGACCTCCTGGAGCACATAACCTTCCACAAAACCACAGCATGACATTTCTACACCTCGGTTTTTGATTAAACCAATGAGATATAATGTGTTAATTAGTGAGCTTTAGAGATGCTGATGGTTGAATTTTGTCACCCTTGGACAGGCTAGCTGTTTCCTTATTCTAAACTAAGAAACTGACTGCTGGCTGTAGCTTCATATTTAACGTACAGATATGAGTGGTATTGATCTTGGCATCAAACTCTTTGTAATAAATTGAATAATTGTTTCCCTTTACTACAAGAAACCAACTAAACTGGTCCTTTAATGTTATTTAAAATGCAGTCAATATTATTAGAACCAAAGGGCTATGAAAAGAGTTGTTAAAACTGTTAAATAGACTGAATAGTGTATTAGTAGGAGTCAAGTAAGGAAAAAAAAACCCATAACCTTCTTAGATCTTGTCAAATTTAATAGATGAGTCATTACTCAACATAATATTTGCAGCAAAATACATGACCAATAAAATCTGATAATACATCAGTCACTTGACTCTCAAAAAGCACTTTATGACACATTAGCATGTTAGCATAACAATGTGCCATTTGAGCCCTTCGCTCTCTCCTGCAGTGTGTGTCAGGTCAGTGATAACTGACTTCTGTGTGTATGTGTGTGTTTGTGCAGGACTCAGCGGGGGAGTCTCTTTACATGCTTTTCAGGGCCATAAAGCACCAGGTAGATAAAGGACCAGTGGACGCTGTGACCGGCAAGGCCAAGTACACCCTCAATGACAACCGCCTGTTGCGAGAGGACGTGGAGTACAAGACCCTGGTAGGGAGAAGTCTGACTTTAAAGAAAATAATCATTTGCAAAGAATCCTACACAGCCACCATGGCAGTTAGGAAGTTGTTTTTTTTTAAACCCTCTTTCATTCTCTCATCCCTCCTTTTTCCTACTTCTGCAGACTCTAAATGTTTTGGTGCAGGGTGGAGGAGTGAACGAGAGCCAGCCACTGCCCTCCAAAGTGCTGGACTGTGACACCATTACACAGGTGAAAGAGAAGCTCCTGGATCAGGTGTACAAGGGCACCTCCTTCTCCCACCGACCCCACGGCGAGTCATTGGACCTTGGTGAGAACCCATATACACCCCATCACATCTAACGCAGATTTATATACAGATTAAAGCCATTGTAGCATTTTAGCTATGGCTATGACATTCTGAATCGGCACACTTGTGAGGTGAATCCAGTTCCATTAGCTGAGCTGTGGTGCCCCCTACAGCAAGAAAAGTTCATTACTTGGTCAGTCTTTCACCCAAGTTATCAGTGCGTTCAGATGACAAAATCTGATGTAAGACCCGTAACTAACCAAAGCTCCTCCAGCTGGAATACATACTGGAAAGCACCTGGAAGTGTACATACACATATTCCACTGTAAATATATTACATTTTCTAAGTATCTCACTCTGTTATGTTCTGGCAGCGATAAGCGTGTGTGTGCGCACACACTTTAAACACAGTGGGCTGACTGTCTGGCTGTTGTGTCTTGTTCAGAGTGGCGGTCTGGTGTTGCCGGTCATCTCATCCTGTCGGACGAGGACTTGACGTCTGTGGTTCAAGGCAACTGGAAACGCCTCAACACACTGCAGCACTACAAGGTCGAAGTTTCAGGCTTCACTAACATGCTTCCTTTTCAAAGAATATGTTTTAATTTCTGAAAGTAAGAAGTCTAATCATGCTAACTGTATATGTTGTTCATCAGGTCCCAGACGGTGCAACAGTAGCACTGGTTCCTCGCCACACCAAAAACATTCACCATGACAACCATGACTACGTGGCAGGAGAGAGTGAGTTAACATGAGAACTGTATTATTGCAAATATGAATAATCAGTTTCTCCTCGTGGTAATCAAGCTGCCACCTTAAAATCACCTTTGCTTCTACTACACTCCCAACAGAATCCTGACTAAACCCTTTCTATGTGTACGACTGCAACAGAAACATGTCTGTCGTAGGGCTGCAACTAACGATTATTTTCATTATTAACTGAACACCACTGGTCAGTGAACGATATTAAATAAACCTTTTAAAACATTGACTTATGCAGAGACTCCAATGCTGGAGGATGCAGATGAAGGCGGAGTGAGGCTGT
The DNA here is from genome assembly GCF_021292245.1 of Micropterus dolomieu. Lineage (NCBI taxonomy): Eukaryota > Metazoa > Chordata > Actinopteri > Centrarchiformes > Centrarchidae > Micropterus > Micropterus dolomieu. The sequence continues at coordinate 35,714,242 of NC_060167.1, forward strand.
GGCATCTAGTGAAAGCTAGTGAAGAGCCTGAGCTGCCCAAACACCGCAGAGGCAGCCTGAGGGAGAGAGAGAGGGCCAAGGCCATCCCTGAGATCTACCTGACCCGCCTGCTGTCCATGAAGGTACACGCACACACATTAGGTTTCCATACAGCTGTCCATACCAACAGCTGGTAAATTTGTTTCAATTTGCAATTATAATGATGAAATAATCCTGATATTTGTACTATAGTACATTTCTGAAACTGTATGGTTGCCTAATTTGTTTTAACAACATTAATAGGTCATTATTTATACAACAACAAAAACTTTTTTTTTTTGTAATTCAAGTTTGTTATTAAGTTTTTCAATAGAGAAACAAACTACACTAAATCAATGAGGAACAGGTAAAAAAGCAAAGGGAACAAGACAAGCCTAAATCCAATATGTTAAGGAAGCCCACCAACATCACTGAGCTGATGTGGTTTTGTAAGAGGAATGGGCCAAAATTCCTCCACCAAAGATAAGGGATTATTTTTTGTGGTATAAACTGGCTCTCCTTGTGAACTTGTAGGACTTGAGTGAAGATCTGATCACATTTTAGGTCCCATTTCTGCAGAAATACAGACTGCTTTCTAGCAGCACTTTAACTTGTGGCAGGAGAGACCTGTCTCCTAATAAGAACAACTGAGGAGATTCTGGCAGTCCACCAATGATCAGCTAAATTGAGATCTCTTTCCCAGATTGTTTAATTGTCAGTGTTTGCAATCAATTTAGAAAAACTGCTGACACCAGTTTGTTCTCCTTTTCACTTAATTTTATACAGAGAGAGGTGTATACAGTTAACACGTTGACATACTCCTCCTTCCCTATAATGTGTGTATTACTGCGTTGTAACAAGCATACCTCCGCACTAAATCATATTGACTCTCGCCCTCCTCCGCCATGTTCTTCAGGGGACGTTGCAGAAGTTTGTAGACGATCTGTTCACCGTGATCCTCAGCACCAGTCGTCCTGTCCCGCTGGCTGTCAAATACTTCTTTGACCTGCTGGACGACCAGGCAGGACAACACGGCATCTCTGACCCAGAGACCATCCACATTTGGAAAACCAACAGGTACAGTACTCGCATGAAGAGATGAAGGTGACACTGTGCGGGCACATGAGGGGTTAAAATGATTTTGTCCAAAAAACTTCTTGGACAATTGGATTTAATGAATAAAGAATTCCACCACTTGAAAGAGTGACTCAAGCTGGATCTTGAAACAAATAATATATAATTCTAATGTTTCCTCTATTTCTCCAGCCTGCCTCTGCGTTTTTGGATCAACATTGTGAAGAACCCTCAGTTTATCTTTGACGTCCAGGCGTCGGACCACGTGGACGCTGTGCTCTCTGTCATCGCCCAGACCTTCATGGACTCCTGCACCATCGCTGAGCACAAGCTGGGACGGGTGAGGCTGGACGGGGGAGGGAGCAAGTAGAAGCTTGCACGCTAGAACTTACATATTTCCATTATATACGTATGCTTTTATGTGAAATAGTTTTTTATGTGGTTCCACTGTCACAAAGATTATGTACCACCTGTTTGTCTGAAGTCATAATTTAGACTGAATGAAATGCCCTGTCAGATATACTAATACCGGAAGACAAAGATGTTTAAAAAGGAGGAAAAGTTAAGGCTGTAGATGATGGATCAGTCGGTTGCAGTTGGTGGCTTTTCAGTCCCAAATGGAGATGAAGCCGCCTCCTGCCCCTCCTTCTCTCTTCTCATTCCCTCTTTTCTTTTTGAGCAGGACTCTCCCATCAACAAGCTGCTGTATGCCAGAGACATCCCCCGCTACAAACAGATGGTAGAAAGGTGGGTTCACCTCTCCGGACAATATGATGCAATGTTTGCTGTTTGGTTAGAGGTCACTTTTCTTTGTTTCTTATCTGCATGTTATAGTCTAAAATGTTTGTTCTCCAAGCTCATGAAAGCAGTTTGTAATCTCATAAATGCCCTTCTTGCAGGTACTATGCTGACATCAGGCAGACCATCTCAGCCAGTGACCAGGAGATGAACTCTGCTCTGGCTGAACTGTCCAGGGTGAGTGCTGCCACACCTCAGAGCCCACAGTGGAGAGAAATACAGTGTAAAGAAACAAAGGCTGACATCTGATCTGAATGCTTTGTGTTTCAGAACTACTCTGGAGAGCTGAATTACCTGGTCGCACTGCATGAGCTGTACAAGTACATCAACAAATACTATGACCAGGTGTGTTTAACAGTAGAGCTGTCGCAGGATATCGGGGCACAACAAATTTTTGATAATGTGCATACTAGAGTTCAAAAAATGCATCACAATATTAAGGGGGGCCGTGTGTAGTTTTCAGAGGCCTCTAGCGGTGAAGTTTCTGATTGCTGCTGAGGCCCCCTCCACCCTACTGCGCTTTCGTTTTAAAACGGAGACCTTTTGCTACGTTTGCACCTACGGTCCAGCCTAAAACGGCGAAAATGGAGACCTAAAACGGAGAGGTTTGAAAACGCTGGCGACCCCGTTTTTCTTTTTAAAACTCCGGGTAGCGTTTTAGCGCAGACGGACAAAAATGGAGGACTATAGAAAGGATGACGCAGACGCTCACCCTTGGCTCTCTAATTGGGTCTTGCAGAAACAGGATGCTGCTGATAGAGCTTATTATTAAAATATTTTGTACCGTGCAGATAACACTTACAGCCTACACTCGTACTGTGTATGTCGCCGTGTTTACTTTACGATGACTTACGGTCTGTTTTCTGCCACCACAGCCACTTCTTTGTCTCTAGCCTATTTCTTTACTCTTCTGTATCTATGGAATAGACCATCCTCTCCATGTTTACACCGGCACACACATGCCCACATGCCCAGCGTTTTAATGTAGACTAAGATCAATTCTGACGCAGCTAAAACGCTGGTGTGGACGGAGATCGTATTCGTTTTAAAACTCTGTTTTGTTAAAAAAACACAAACGGAGTAGTGTGGATGGGGCGTGTGCTCCCGCAAAACAAAATGACAATAAATCTAAATTGAACACCCAATCCGTGATAATCTAGCTGGCTGCCGCGCGTCACTATAGGTATATAGTATAAACAAATCGCTACACATTTGCTTTGACATGATACTGGTGGTACACAGGATAGAAATGTGGGTCGCGTTAGAGTAACTTGAGCCAGCTAAAGCACAAAATCACAATGTGTTTCACATGTTTTGCAGTAATGTTAGTTTACCTGTCCAACAGGATGAAAGCCAACTCTGTCAGTTTTTATATCCAAAACAAAGCGGAGGTCTCTCCATGATTTAAACGCTTTCCAGATGTGGACAGTGTTTTCACCAGACGCTGATCTGATTCTGATTTGGTCTGATGGGCTTCGGCACATAAAACTTGTTTGCTGTTTTTTGTCCTTCAGTAGAGTTTGTGTTGGCAGACTCCATTTCGTTATCTGTGGTGTTGTCACTGTGTGTAGAGTTCAGAATCAGTAGACAAGAGGCTCGGGAGTGTGCATGCAGAAAGTCCGACCTAAATTCTTCCTTCCAGGATTTCTGAAATGTAGATACGTACTTTGCTTTTTGAGCTCTCCATCTGTCGTGTCTCTCTCTTCCATCAGTCAGAACAATTGAGGTCAGAACAGTCTGGGTGTAACGGGTCTAAGAACTATAATCTTTTAGAGGAAATACAACTGCTCCTTTTTTTATGTGTTGAGTCTTTTGGTACATTTCTGCTTACAGGAGTGATGAATCTTATTTTTGTCTCTCTCCCTCAATCTCTGTGCCATCTTCTTCTCATCAGATCATTACGGCACTGGAGGAGGACACCACGGCCCAGAAGATGCAACTGGGCTACAGATTGCAGCAGATCGCAGCTGCCGTGGAGAATAAAGTCACCGACTTGTGACAGAAGAAACGCCTACCAGAGCCTTGGCAGAGTAGGTTAGGAGCGTGAAAGTGAATTAAGAGACTTGCACCCTGCGGGTTGAGTCGAAAAGCAGGAGAGCAAGAGACAGACAAATAAGAAGACAGTACCAACCTTCCTTTCAGGAGGAAGGGTTGGAGTCGAGGAGCCGTGAGCTTTCAGTTCACATTCCAGCACCTTCTGTCCTGTTTTGTTGTTGGCTAAGGAGACATCGGTCAGACGCTGAGCTCTCTGTAGTAGCAGGACAACACGTGGACACAGAACAAAAAAGAAAGAGGGGATGTGTAAAAGACTAGTCGGGCCTGCTGTCCCTCCATTGACTTTCTGAAGAGACATTTGGAGGAAGAACTGAGTGTTTTAACTCTCAAACTTTTCCATCTTACACAGCAGCTCTCGTGCAAAGGAAACCAGCTGCTCCACAGTCAGCTGATCTGATCTGAAAAATTATTAAAGAAGGATTTTATGTCAGTTTCCCTTCTGTAGTGAATTTTATGAAGCGGTACCTCTTATGCCTTGTGTGCTTGTCGCTGCTGTACGGTCAAAAGTCACATGCCTGTGTGCGTGTGCGTGTGCACGCGCGCACCGTTATCCATATTGCCCTGGCTGTATTTTGTATTTTCGCATTTCTGGTTTCTAGTACAAAGTAATGAAGTAATTGTTCATCATCATCAAGTATATTTTAGATGTTTAAGTCTGAATGTATATTCAGAAAATAGTGAAATCAGCTTCAAGATTTTCTTCTCTGAAATGGAGATGTTTAAGAAAGAAGCCTTGGTCACAACATTGTTTATAACCCCCATTTACTTAAAGCCAATTGCTGAGAGTTTAATAAGTAACTGCCACTCTACCTCAGCCTACTGTGCTGCATCAAATACTCTGTTTTTTCGTGATGATGTTGACACTACTAGGTACATTTCAACCAGCTATAACTACCAGTACAGCAGCACAGCGCACATCTGCCCTCATGCACATATACAGAAACACCTGCTGGACATACATTTGCAGTAGTACACACACACACACACACACACACACACATATACACACATATATACACACACACACACACACACACACACACACACACACACACACACACACACACACACACACACACACACACACACACACACACACACACACAGAGAGATACATTTCAGACATTTCTAGTTATTATTTTCTTTCCTTTTAAGTGAGATTGGAAATCAGAACCTGCTCATTGGGGCATTTTAAGGTACCTAAACCCTGACCGTTCATTTTTGTTTCTTACTGTTGGATGTGTCCATAGTCACTGGAAAGATGTTAGAGGAAAAAAAAATCCTTCCATAAAGTAACTCGTATTAATTAAGTGGAATCTTTGTGTGCGCCGCCCTGTTTTATTTTGCAAGTCAGTCATATTTCCATTGTGTACATTTTTTAAACATTCCTTTTAGGTTTTGAACAAACGTATTAAATCATGGTTCACCTTGTTCCACTTCAAGCTGAGTTAAAGGTACGTGTTGATATATTTTGGTATTGACATCATGGTATACAGTTCTTGTATTGAACACAGGGTGACACTGCTTCATTTGCTGAAGGTCTATATGGCATTTTTGTTTTGTTAAGTTGATACAGGTTATGTATTGATTATACTACTACTGGCTCAGTAGCTATAGTTGATCTTGTCACACTGCTTTTGGTTGGAGCACAGAGACCTTATATACATGAGCTAATGTTTGCTGATTTTATTTTTCCTTATTTAAATGACAAAGACTGAGATGGCTTTCTGGTGCTGGAGGGGCTGGCTATGGTTGGACATTTGTTGATGACGGTCTGGTATCAAAGTCTGTTTCCTTTAAATGGTGTCTCTCTCGGCACCGCCCTTTGTGCTTCGGGCTCAGTTTAGGTTAATGTTGAGGTTATGGTCAGGCATTGCAGACATAACTGGTTGGGTTCAGTTGAGTGCAAGGAGAAACCCAAATAGACAGGGAAACGGATTTTGACACAACACCAATACCAGTAGTTTTAGTATGTCATAGTTTCAATACCAAAATATTGAAGTTGTTCAATACCTTACTTTGCAGAATATATACATTTCAGTGTCACACTAAAAGAAGACTGAGAATCTGACCAAACTCAATTACTATTTAACAGTTTCTCACTACTCAAGTCAGTGCTATATACACAGTCTAGTCCACGATTTAAAAGTAATGTGGTTTGATACCCAGCCCTAGTCGTCAACGACCAAAAAAAGATGACCGTGAAAAGGATTAGTTTTTCTGATCTGTCTCATTTCTGTCCATGTCCCCCTTGAAGAGTGTTGATGTGTGTCATTTGAGCCTGAAGTGTGTTATTCCCAGATCCAGGCTCAGAATGTAGCGCATAGGTTTATCACTACATTGCTTAACACACACAAGCAACTACAGATTCATACGAACAGATGGTTTGTTCTGTCATACACTGTCACTTCTGCTGGGGGTTAAAGCTTAATGATGATAAGGACAAGCCAACTGAGAAAAGACTATAACTGTGTTAGGCTGTATACATTTGGCAATGTAGAGCAGGCTCTGCAAGGAGCGCTTTTAAGGATGTTTCTTATTTTGTGTGTTAACACCATTGTGCATACTGATTTAAAATGTAACTGTAGTGATTTAACCTGTTTAATAAGAGAAGGTGTAACTTCTCACAGATGGTGATGTAATAAAGTATTCTTAAAATGATGGGTTTTCTTTCTTCCAAAAAAAACGACATTCATATTGAATCCCTCCAGGTGTTCATAGGTAAGTGACAGCTGTGGTCCCAACTGTAATAATGGACAGGATGCCAGTGAGAGTCTAAGGGACCTGGGGCCATTTATCTGGTGCTATTTGCCTTCATGAGGCTGAGGTTACCGTGATCAATATATTATCTGTATCTTAACCTACTGACCTTTACACACGTCAGCTGCAACAGGATAAAACGAGATAAAAAGGTCAAGTACATTGTGGTTAAAACCTGTGGTTTTAAGTCAACAAATAGAATAATTCTTACTTGCTGTAGGCCTACTTTTTATTCAATGTCGTTCATTAATTCTATCTATGTATTTACTTAGGGGGGGGGGGGGCGCCGTGTGTGTTCTTTCTTTATTTAAAAAGCAATAAACAAAGCTTCAAGTAAATGAATAACTAAATGGCATGCATATGTGATAATGAGGTTATAAAATTACAATAGCCGGCATTTGTCCTCACGTGGAAGAAAAGGAGTAAGAAGGGTACGTGTGCTTTGTCCATGCGCATATCACATAATTCTAATATCACCAGGAAATCTGTAACAGCACACCGAGGCAGGGCAGAATCCTATGCCAACAAACACAAGGGTGCAAAATGGAGTAACGGTGAAGACAGTACTGTCGGGAATCCCACTGAATGTAATTCCACATTCAAACACAAATTGTTCCGTCGCAGGTGAATATTAAGGCTGGTAGAAACCGCGGGGAAGTCGCCGTCGTTGTTCCTGCTGTCGATCTAGCTGCGCAAAATAGGTAACTACAGGCTGAACTGAAGCTTGTCCAGTGAGTGGTAACTTAGCGGCTAATGCTAACGCTAGCTACCTTTGTAGCAACATCGGTGGAGCCAGAAAGGTTGCCTTAACTAACAAGAAAACATTAGCGTTCAGCATCTTAGTGCAATTTGTGGTTAGTAGTCTTGCTGTATTGGCTTAACCACAAGTCTAAGCGAAAATTAAGCGTAACTTAACTAGCATTAGCTGCATTGTTTTCGATGCTAATTTGAATGGCGTTAAACGTAGTTGGTGTGCTAACAACTGTCAACTGCGCAGAACTAACGTTAGCTATCTGAACGTTGTCTTTCGACAGCTAACTTCTGCTTTGTTTTGTTACACGTTCTGTCTGTCTGTCAGGGCAGCGTTATATTTAACGTTATATTTCCTTTTCGCAAATGAAGAGAACGTCAAATCGTAACGTTACTTCATTCAATTTTTAATACGGCCTAGCTTGGACAAGTAACGTTAACGGACGACATTTTACGAAATGTTCCTATCCATCTAACAGTAGGTTTAAACGCAATGTGTCAGTTTACCAGTAGAGATACAGTTCTATATCCAGCTTTAACTTGTGTATTTAAGGGCTACAGGCCCCCGTTTATTCTGTTAGCTTGTCATGTTTGTGCTAATAAGCCATCCGCCCATCCATATATGATGCATGCATGCATTCAGAGCAGTGCTGAACTTACTCTAAATATGGTTATCGCATGGCCAACTGTAATAGCAAAATAGCATCTATACCTTTTTTTTGTAAAGGTAAAATGTGTCACAAAGGTGTGGTGCAGGCATACAAACCATTTTCTCCAGACGTAAGGGAACATGCTATTATGGTATAGACTGCAGCAAAAATCACATCAACATATATCACATATTCTTTCAGTGAAAATTAAATCCTAAAATTACCATTCCCATGAAAATCGCAATCTCACTATCTCTCAAAATACCGTTGCATATCGTTCAGCCCTTATTCAGAGTCATGCAGAACATTCAGATCTCTTTTACAAGAGCCTAATGGATAAAGATGGAGGTGTTTAAACTGCACACAGTCATTGATTTGTCATTTTAGTCTTAATGTGGTAAATTCAGTTGACAATGGTATCATTTTGCCTGTGGGATTGTGCTGTGCAGGGTGTTCAATATTGCTGTGTTCCCTATTGCAGTCAAGAATGGAGCCATCAGAGCAGTCAGGCCCAGACTCGGGCTCTCAGGATGTCAATCCTGTGTTTCTGCAGCAGCTCAGAGAGCTGGACATCCCAGAGGAAGCAGCCAAACAGGTGGGGCGCTTTTGTCAAAGTTTAGGCTACATTTATATCAACATCCATTGATAATTATGAATGGCAATGTTATACTGGCACAGTGGGGTGGTGGTGGCGCATAGACAAGATGCTTGCCTTTGGTGTGTGGGAGACCTGGGTTCAATTCCCACTGTGAGACATCCACCATTCACCATCCACCATCGGGTCCCTGAGCAAGATACTTAACCCCTAGTTGCTCCAGAGGCATGCAACCTCTGATATGTATAGCAATTGTAAGTCGCTATGAATAAATGTAAATGTATATAGTGTCTGAAAGAATAGAATAAAATTGAATTGAAAATGTATTACTTGACAGCTTTTTTTTCAATTTTAATTGCATACTCTGCTCACTGTAAAATATTGAAATGATCTCCAGAAATAGGACACATGGACAGTTTCTACCAGGATTGACTTACACTACAGAACTAGAACCTCAGCTAAAACAAGAAAGATGACTATGGTTGACTTTGTGACTCTTGACCTGGCATTGTGATAAAGACCTTGATAACAAGGACTTATTTGATTTATTGCAGTTATACCAAACAGCTCAAAATGACGGATAGTTGAGTACGCAATAATTATAGTTTCAGTACTAGTAAGTGTGAGAGAACCAACTTTAAAACAAATTGAATAAATGTAGTTTGTGCTTTGTCAGCTACTGTTACCTTTTTTATTGTTTCTCACCACTTCAGGCACTTCTGCACACCCGGAATGTGTCTGCCGAGGAGGCGGCCATGTACTACTTCAACAAGCTGGAGAATGAGGTGCCCATAAGATAGCCTTAGTCCCCACAGGTACACCTTGGTACATTAGACCTCGTGGAGTTTGTCTAAAGCCAAGTCTCAGTGTGTCTTTGTCTGCTCTGACCCTCAGGAGGAGGGAGACGATGACCTAATCTTCAAGATGGTGTTAGTGGTGAACATGGACCTTGCTATGGGTGTTGGAAAGGTAAGTCTAGTGCTGTCAATGACTGTCGGGTATGTGCTGTGCTCAAATACACGATCCATCATAAAGATAGTGTTGTCCTAATGTTTAACAATAGCTTAGTCATAGTTTGTTGCTCCACTGACTGAACAAACAACTTATAAGCTCTTACGCCTATATTTAGTCACTCCTGTCTCTGTGTTGTTATTAGTCTGGATTTGTATGGATCACCTGCCAGGTTCTGTACTTGATGTTCAGATCAGTTGCACTGGAACAGTCGTTTCAGGAGTTTGCATTCAAATAGAAAAAAATTGCACATAGAGACCGTTATTAATACGAAAACTTTGACAGTTTCCTGTGTGGGTGTGAACTTGTGTTTGTGCAGGTGGCAGCCCAGGTTGGCCATGCTGCTGTGGGTTTGTACCAGGCTCTACAGGAGAAGAACAGCTGGAGGGAGATGGCCTGGAAGTGGGACCACAGTGGGTAAGGCCTGTACAGTATGTTAGTAGAGATGCACTGAAAAGTCATGCATTTGTTATGGTGTTATGGTGTTCATTGGCAAAGCCTTAAAATGACTACAGGTTTACACAGAATATGTGGAAGGTCATCTAATTTCTTTCTTTTAAGTTATTCTTAGTCACGTACATTTAACATAAAATAATTAAAGCTAAGCATTAGAGTTTTAAGGAGTGAACTTTAGAATTTAGTACTGTAAAAATGATTATTAACAGTAGTAATCTTTTTTTTTAAAAATTACGTCCTTTTGACCTGTACGCATGTAAATTATATTTAAACAGATTTAAATTAGCTAGCTCGTTGTGCATACTGTAAATTGTGGTTAGGATTAGGGGATCAGGGTTAGGGTCAGCACGACTCAATACTCTGCTGTGAGACCCTAAATGCTACGATAGCATGCACAATGGCAGAATGTATGGCTATACTGGTCATAGGTTTCATACACTTTCTGTTTAAAAAAAAACATCCAAAAGCAAACATCCTATCAGCTGGGGGAACCTGGGACTTTTCTGCTGTAGGTTGCCTTGTTTTTTTATTTCTTTTTTCAACATCCTCTGCAGCTCCCACCAACGCTGCCTAAACTGACTACCCCCTCTTAAATGAAGGGAAGGACTTGATTTTCGCTGCAGCACCTGATTTGATCTGAATTCAGAGTCTCTTGACTTAATTTTTTTTTTCTCCATCTTTCAACTGTGTCAGGATAGCTGTGCTACTTTTGCTTTTCTCTATCCCAGTAATTGTTCCACTTGTCCTGGCATTGTTCTGGGCTTTGTTCGCTTTGTAGAATTGTTCAGCAGTCAGGTGTTTCATTGCTAACATTGTTGCCTGCAGAAATTGCAGAATAATTAAGTCAATTCTAATGAACATTAATGATATAAAAAATAAATGTGCATTATGTTGATACAGAGCCAAGAAGGTGGTGGTCCAGGGCACCAACGTGGCTCATCTATTGGAGCTGCAGGCTCTGGCCATGAGCCTCAGCCTGCCCACTTACCTGGTCCAGGATGCAGGGCTTACCCAGGTAAAGGAAAAAGACCGTTTTCAAAGTTATCTTGTGTGTGAATGTCTTTTGGAGGTGCACGTAGTCATTCTCTGGATATTATCACATTATTAATATTTATTTATTTTATATATAATATATTTGGTAAGAAAGTACATTTGATTTTGTCAGAATGTTAACACTAAACCAACCCCTCTTGTCTTTGGCAGGTGGAGGCTGGGTCCCGCACTGTTCTGGCCATCATGGGTGAGGAGGAGATGGTGAACAACGTCACTGGGAGTCTGAAGCTGCTCTGAGGGGCTCTAACCCACAGTGGGGGGAGGCATGACTCTGCAATGCCACAGTGCGACCAGCAGAGGGCAGCATTTCCCAGCAACAGGGAGAGTCTTGGCATGCAAGAGTGTAACAACCTTTAAAAAAGACCAGGGGAGACCAGACATGTCCCAACACCAGAAAACAAACACTCTCAGCCATTTGTTTCCCTTTCATTCTTTGTCTGAGCCGCATAGTCGGCCATTGAGAGCAGGAGGAGAGAGAGACCAGTTGTTCATAGGGGGACAAGACGAAGGCAGTCTTTTTCTGGTGACCTTTTCTTTTTTAAACAGGCCCCCTATTTAGAAGAGTCTTATTAGAATCTTAAAACATTTGCAGACACATCTAGTTTGTTGTCCAGTATCAGATATGGCAAAGTTAAATTACGTATTTTTGGTGGTTGACCAGTATTGTAGTTATGCTTATTCAAGGGGCCGTGTACTGTAGCTTAATAAATAATGTAATTATAATTATACCCATAGCTGATGTAGTATTTCCCTGTTGGATTCACTACTCCTGAGTGAAGGGCAACTTATTAACTGATATTATGTGAACTCATTTTTGACGTTTAAATGATTTTGTGTCTGTATGCAACTATTCTCCCAAAGATCCCTATCCTGTAGTCTCAATAACATTACTTATTATTGATAAATGGCTATATTTTGTATACATACGCCTGTTATACTGTATAATCTGTGGTGTGCCATCCTTAACAGTATGCACAGTTACTGGACTTTGTTGTATTGTTTTTTTTTTCTTTATGCAAAAGGTAAAAATATTCTAAATAACAATTTTTGGATTTATCGGTAGAATTTGATGATGGGCGAGACGTTCTGTGGAGCCAATATGTCATGTAGTAAAGGCCTGTGCTGGGCCTAACTTTATGCACTCGGATTGCCTGCCGTGGATAGTTTACAATTGTTAAGTTGATCAACTTACAGCTTGAGCGAACGCTGATGATGTGTGTATGACAGTTGTTATGGACTTTGTGAATAGTCTTGTACACTAATAATCTTAATACACAAAGAATGATGTATGAGCTATTGTGTGTCTATGTTCTTAATAAGACCTGTTTGTGGGCAGAAACTGCCACTCCCAGATCTCTTAGCTTCATGTCAAAGGTTTTATTTGTAACAGAAATTCTGTAAAAATGGCAGTGTCATGCATGCAATATGAAATGTATATTTGAAAATACCATTGGAATCCCAAAGTTATGTCAATTTCAGTAACATGTCCACACTTTGATACCTCCTGTGTGTCGTTTGCGTGAGTGCTTCGGACTACGGAGACAATTAAAATGCCTCCAAATTAAGTAACAAGCAGCCTGAATCGTGTTTTTACCTTGCAGACTGGAACATATGTGACTATGCATATGAAAGAGATTTGCTGGAGCTGTGGCAGTGAAAGCAGTGTGGGGGAGGGTTGAACACAGCCATGTTGCAGTGCGCGGTTTGGACTGGCCATATGACATTGCTTTTTCACCGCAGTAACAATGGCGGTATTGTTAAAAATGGCCACGGCCTACCATGGCAGGCCATCTGGGAAACTTGTAAACTGTCCGTCAATCTTTAACCTCTCATGACGTGCTCTCGGAAATGATCCTGGCGGTCGCGATTATTAAGGGCAGGAACCAGATTAGATAACGCAGGAAAAACACGGGAAAGCGGATAGGTGACACTGTTTTGACAAAAGTGATAGATTAGATACTGGTAAAATAAGTGACGTCAAACATAGATTCACTTAGCGTTATGCGTTGCTTTGGGGCGTAGGTGTTTTATATAATCCACCGACTATTAAAAAGATAGTTTACAGTGAATTCGAATAGGGAACTATATCTGCTTGTACTGATTCAATATTGACACATTTGTGTAATGGTGGCATTACTTCCATTACATACTACTGTTCTAATACTGTCAACACTGTGTGTTTTATTTTAATGTCGAGGAATAGCCTACAGTTGTGCAACTAATCGGAAATAAGTGGCAATGGAAGTGGGAGCCTCCATTATTCTTATGCATCACTGCTTTTTTCGGCATATACCTTCATTTTATCTATGTACGCAACACGCAAACCTCTCGTGTACTTTGAATGCCAACTATAATTACATGAACTAATCATGCTTTACGAAACCCGGAGCTTTATCCGTTTTATTAAGGAAATCCCACAGCCGCAATGTAACAATTGTATTATTCTGCTGGCTATTTTCGTCGTTCGTCAGACCTCTGCAACAAATGACGTTGGCATGTATCACCGCAGCCAATCAAAACCGTCCTCCACGTCTCATGACATGACAAGAAACCAATCGCGTCATTGTGACTGTCAAAAATATTCTTTATTTACTTGTATCTGTTAAAAACGTCTCCCGTTTGACGCTTTATTTGTAAATCCAGTGTGTGTGGTAGGGCAACAACTTTACACTATTCAACAAGTATATCATGCTAACATCACAGCAAATGTTACACGCTCGGTACAACTCCCAGGAATGGTTTGTTTTATTGAGGCGCTGCAGGTATGCTTAATTTCGTTGTGTCGGTTACTTTTTCTGTCTGCCAAGTGTGGGAAGAGACTGATTTCAGAAGCGGGAACAAAAGTAGGAGGGACCAGTAATAAGTAGATGCAACCCAGGAGCACTGGTCAATTTCCCTGGCCAGCCCCTTACCATATGCTACGAGAGCAACACCTCGTACTCCATTCAACTGACATACCGGTAGGTGGGGCTGACCCAGTGGGCTAACCCTGCCTTTGGTGTCCCTGGAACTGGGCCCCAGAGACCCCGTGTAGCTAACGCTTGCCACTATGTATTGGTATGAAAGCTCCTTCCACGTTAGATAGATGTAACCCTCAAATTAAAAAACATTAATCCCACTAACGAATTAAAATTAATTCCATGGCATTTGAATTTAATAACGAGCATTTCCCGAAACTCTGAAGGTGCGGATCCTCTGCTGGGTGTCAAATTTTCTCCGGAGTCCCGACACTCTCTCTCGCTCTCCTCCTTGTGCGCCACCAGGACACACATATTAATGGAAATGAAATTTCGCACCCCTCCTCAAAGCAGGGCCCGCCCCGTTCTACGCAGTTGGCGGAAAAAACAATAACTGACGCTGAAATTTGCCAAAGACTACGTCTATATCGCGTGTGTAACATGACGGACCCACCGCTGTCGAATCACTGGCGAGAGGCGGGATAACGCAGCAAGGGCCGCCCAAGGAGAGAGCCCCTGCGCGGTCGCCAGGGAAACCCCGTGGCGTGGTTGTGTGTCAGTTTCGCTGGGACCCGCGGTCGATGCCGGTGAGGAGGGGGATGGGCGCCTCTGCGAATGTAAGGATCCGAGACAGAATCAGAGCCCTGTATCACATACAGCAGCATATACCCCATTATAAATAGCGACTGTAAATATACAATACACTAAAATAAATGGATTTATCCAACGGGGATCTATAATAGACACTCAATGGATGCAGTGCACCTGAACAGGACAGGGAATTTAACTTTCCGCCTATGCGTGGGAGACACTAAGAAGTTTGTTTCCTACCCCTGGAGAGGGAGCTACTTTTAAGGGCAAAGGATACAGGAGACTCCGAGGCCGGCCCACAGGCCTACTGGTCTGGTTGGATTTGATGTTGGGATACTCTGAGGACTTTCTACTGTACATGAATTTGCCTCGCTTGTACAAGTTTGGAATGTCTCTTTAGGTGAGTGCTTTACGTTTGTGTTAATTGTTAATATCACCATCTACAAATGGGGGCAGTAACATAACGTGAAATATAACAGACACGTAACGTTACTGGCCATGTTTTCAGTCAACCAAACACAGCTATGAAGCTAACCAAGTTAGCTAGCTAACTACTTAACGTCCAGTTAAGTTTATTAGAACAAGTTGGTTGCCCTCGCTTATTTTTCCACTTTAGAGTGGCTAAAATGCTCCCTATATCGATGGTCTGCCCTGCAGGGCTGCTGTTGGCTGTCTGGGCTGATCTTCCGTGGCTTTTTGATCAGCTCCTCGTGTTATTTTGATAGCTAGCTTGTTAGTCTGGAAATCCACTCCATTACTACTTACACAATAGCCAATGTTATAACACATTTCAAGCAACCATGTCCCCAAATCTCTCAACAACATTCAGCAAGTTTTCAGGAGTTTGACTCGTGTAAGGATAACGTGTTAACAGTTAGTCCATTAAGGGTGCCATCGGTTCTGTTTTTTTCTCAGTTCTCATACCATGGATAAACCAGTCACACTTCGTTGTAGCGTTAACTTACATTACCAATTAGAGGAATTATGTTTTGCCCCAAGCCCATTAAGCTCCAAATGGGTGTCGTTTTGAAACAACAAATATTATGGTAATAACAGTTACCATAATAACACGGTTTGTTGACCAAGTTTCAATATGTGTTTCCTCATAGGCTAAACATACCCTAAGGTTACACAGTCTAAAAAACAGCAGCAGCTGTTATATGTACTTTATTCCTGTTTGTTGCATTGTTGTCAGTAGGTGAAACTGAGAGTAGAATAGACCTGCACCCCATCTATTGGGCTAGGAAGTTCAGAATCAGGCCGCCTAAGGTAATATGCAAAGTTGTTTTGGTAGAACCGAAACAATTTGTTGCATTGTTCGTTTGACAGCAGTGTGTTTACATTTTGTTCCGCGATCAAGAAACTATCGAATTTTTTTTTAGTCAGCCATGACACAACTTGCATTATTTGATCATTATTGACGACTCCTGTTAGCTAAGCAACCAGCTGCTATGTTGGTTAACGTTAACAAATGCTATACTAGCATTTTGGCTAACGTTAACTTTTTGGATGTTTTCCAGTTGATTGTGTCCTTATTCAGAAGCGGTACTTTACAGCGCACCCACACTATAGTATTTAGTTATGTTTACACCTGAATACGTATTTGTAAACTGAACTCATTATTTTTGTTGTTTTCTGGACTAATACGTGTAGTTTTATGACAAATATGGTGTCTCCGTCATGGTGGTGTTTGGCTTCATCATGTTAATGTATTTGTCTTTGGCAACATTCCTAACTTCGCTGAGGCGTGTGACTCAAGCTAAAAACTCGATTAACATTATTTGTTCTTTTTTTTTTCCTGCGTGTGGGATCTAGCAATCAGAAAATCCGATCAGTTGGGTAACATCAATGACTTGCTGTTCTTCACCTCCCCCACCTACCAACCCCCTGCCTCGGTGGCGGTTAAGAGAAATGGGTGGTATTTTAGAGGGGAGCTCTTGTTTCCTTTTTTAGCCTCCATTTTTTTTCTTAATTTCAACTGAAGAGTTAAGTGCGAGTAGTATTGTTGGGCCGGAATGTAGTAAACGAAATGCTGCACCTCTGTTGAGCTGATTTCAGGGATTAAAACCTGGTCTCAAGATTAAGCTGTGCTTTGTCATTTTCACAGTGTAGCTGATGACGATTGATGAATTTTTAAGTATAATGAAACACACAGAACTGTGAGCTAGCAACAGTCACAGTTGATAAATGTGACGGTGAAGTGACTGAGTGATTAAATAGCGACTTCCCTTCACACGTTTTGTGAGGTTTATAATTTAGTAGGACCCCGCGTTTTCTGAGCACAAATGGCTGCCCTAACCGTCGCCTGAGTAGCTCAGCTGCACCACGTAGGCTGCTATGCTGCGTCCCTGTCAGGATCAGTGGGCTCAGCAGCTCAGAGAAAGAAGACGGTTGGGTTGGTTGGGTCAACTAATGTGTCAGCGGATGTGTGACTACCTTCCCAGCAGTAGATATTTGTGTGAGATGTGTCATACTTAAGCCATATTGCCCTTTCTACTCAGTCTTGACAGGATTATATTGAATGCTGGAATATCACTAGAGAACAAAGTCTGGTGTCACAATCATATTTGGTGCTGGGTATGTGTGCTAATCAAGTGTATTCCAATCAGAAGTGGTTAAAAATTGACACAAGAAATTGATTTGAGATTGGAAAATGTATGTGTGGCATCAAGTGTTATTTTTCCTGAGTTGTTGTAGACCTTGCTTTACAAAGATTACACTGTGTCCTGTGGGGGGGGGGGGGTGAGGCAGTTCAGCCACTGCCAAGTATTTGGATTGATCTTAATGCCCGTTGGAAGCCAGATTGCAGTGTACTGAGCCTTGTTTTCATTGGTTGCGACTGACATTCTCTGAATATGTTTCACATCTTTTAATAGATTGTGTGGGTTGCAGCTCACAAACCTGGCCTCTAACAACCATTGGAAACATGAGCCCATCCAGCAGTCCCCCTGACCCTGGCATGCCTTCTTAACTCAACCTTGCCACCCTGGGAAAGCTAAGAATGTACTGCATGGCTGCTTGTTGCTGGTCTGTCGTGAACTTACCCGCCATGTTGGTTTCCAGGCCTCTGAAAGAGCTTCAGATTATGTTTTAGAGTGAGGTACATGTGTTAAGGGTGTTAAGTTACAACAATTGGTGAAAGAGGGCTGCCTTCAAGAGCAGCACTGTGCATGTATGTGTGGATCTGTCTGCAGGATGTAGGACCCTTCTTTCCCAATATGGGCCTCTGAAACGTTTGGAGATGTGAGGAATGTGCAGACATTCAAGGTTAGCCTGGCCCCGTTTTCTGTTTACTATGGAAGGGGGGGCACGTTCACATAGTGGTTACAAACCATAAACGTAACCGTTTGGTGACATGTCCTTGAAAACATGATTAGAATAGGTGAGTGCTGTGCTCTGATAAGCCTGGATCGTGCACTGTACAGAATGTAAACCCAGGTTTGTGTGTGTGTGCTCTTACAAGGGGGAGCGAAGCAGGATGTTGGCGCACCTCCAAAAGAACAAGACAGGATTCTGTCTTGGTGCAGACAGTTGGAGAAGAGCGGGAGCAGGAGGTGTTGCTGTGAGGAATAGGAATGGGGGGGAAAACCCTGTCCTTTTAGCTTTCCATTTGCATGCTGATGACACTCTATCATTACATGCAGGGCAGGTGTAGCTATTGATATGTTAATAAGGTTTCACATGCGTTGTGTCTAATGTGACCAAGTCAACCAAGCCAGTGTTGTGGCTCTACATCTGTATGAAAGCAGAACGATTAAATTCACATAAGTGAGAGGCAGCTGTGTGCATTTTGTCTCTGAATTGTAGTTTTATTCAATTTTATTTGCATGTATCAAATGGTGCTTGTCTTGTTACTTGTAGACAAGTTAATTCCTGAGTCTTTTATAAAAAAATTAAAAGTTGTTTTGTCACACCTATAAATATGAATGTCTTTAATTTCTTGGAATATGAAAAGTATTGATGATTTAAATAAATATATCATTTAGATTGTTTTTCTGATTTCTTCAGTTGTATGAGAGACTAACTTGAGGTTCCTTCTACCTTTCCTTTTTAATTCCAGGGACAGATATAGCACAAGTCTATCCACTGTCCTGTCACTGTAGCTTCCCCTCTGCAGCTGCTGTGCTGTGTGTTGTGTGGTTTGTCGTCTTGCACAACGGGGTTAAAAACAAGCTGCTCTGACGCCTGCCTCATTGTTGCATTCCTATTGGTGCAGGAGCTCTGGAGCTTCTCCAATGGGGCACTGCATTTCCTCAGCGCTCGGGGAGCTGTGTTGCAGAGGGTTGTGCTGGTTAATTCTGTTTCGTGCCGAGAAGCAATGCTTCTTGGGAGAATAATGGAGGAGGAGGAGGAGGAGGAGGAGGTCGCTCGGGGGGGAAAAAAAACAAGGCCGAAAGGGGGGTGAGGCAGTCTCTCTCTCTCTCTCTCTCTCTCTCTCGTTTTATTGCACCCTTATGTTTTCTCCTTCATTTCCTTTTCTTTTTCTCTGTCACGCCTCCTATCTCGCTTTCTTGTGATACTTGGCTGAGCATACAGCAGGAAAAAAGCTCACCAATATTAGAGTTTCTGCCTCTCCACCTTTTGAACTGCAGGCGGCCATTTTAGGCTTCACCACATGAACCCTCTCCTCTTTCCTTTCCCACTCTTGCCCCTGGTCCTGGCTGTCTGTCTTTCATGTAATTAAGTGTGAAAGTAAAGGAGACCAAATAATGGTAGATTAAAATACCCAAATGCTCTATGAGATGTGAAACAAAAATTAAAAAATCCACAGGCATATTGTGTGTTTGCTCAGAGGGTGTTGTCAGGCAGGGGGAGAGAGCAAATAAAGAGAAGGGGAGGAGAAAAACAACCAAGAAAGCTTTTGCACCAAAGTCAAGCCACTCGACACCTGTCTGCTCACAGCTGCCCTGTTTTGTAATGCACAGCAGCAGTGCTAAAAACAAAAGGAGAAATGAATAGCCGGTGCCGCACCTTGCTCTGTCACCTTGAGCAAGTCATTCCTTTTAGGAAGAGTGAGGTGGGAGTTTAAATGCATTATCTGTTCACTCATTCTTTCGTGTCAGGTTTGGTCTTTAGAGTACCACCTATGAACCCTTTGAACCGACATTTATTCCTCACTAAAGCTAACCCTAAACCCCACATACACACATTTCCCCCATAATTTGTTGTGTTGATTTCATAAATGCGAAACAGTCAAAGGTGTTGTAGTTAAAGCCCCAATGCAGTTAAAAGGGCGGCTGATGGTCAGTTTTTTCTTTAAGGGACACCTTGTAGTCTTGCAGTGGCTAGCATGGATTTCAATGCAAATGTTACGAAGAGCCAGAACAAGCCTTTTTCTTGTTCTGGATAAGGCTGTCAGCCAAAAGAGGAAATGGAAATGTCATGTAAATGTGTTTGTCATGCAGTGAGATCACGTGGTGAGAAACAGGGTGTCTCTGGTTTATGTTATGCCAGAGCATGAGCTTATCTAACAACAAGATGGCTGTTTTGGGCTTAATGCCTCTGCTAGACTACTACTAGGAAAACATCCCTCCACACATTTGGGAGTAGATGGCTTACAGGGAATACTGCCACTGTGAAGATGAGCATCCTTCTCTCTCAAGCTCTTTAAATATAACATTTTAATTTCAATCAGATGCACAACAGAGTGACTTCAATACTTCTGTTGTTTAATTTCCTTTTAATTCAGCTGCTGTCTTGGTTAGGGATTAATGACGAGTTCCTTCATTCCATAGAGGCAGCCTGCTTTCAGTTTGACAGAGGCAGGTCAGAAAGAGGTAGTCAAGCCCAAACAGGCAGCAGTGTTTTTGCTCAGTCCTTCCTTTTTTCCTCCTCTAGGTTACGGAGCCTCAAACGGACAGTGGCTGGCTTGTTTTCCCTGAAACGGATGATTGATTTTGTGTCATGCTGGCCCTGCTGTCGCCTGCTCTCTCCCCCACCCCTCTTATAGCACCTACTTGGCCTTTGTTATCCATTGTGTGCCTCTCATCCCTGCCCTGGTCCCGGTCCATTCAGACAGCTGGACATTGCTGTGTTAATGGGCGGCCACACTGCGCTTCCATGACGCTCGCCTGCTCAGCATGACAACAGTCACATCGCTGCTAGTGTTGAAGCATTATCCAGTGACGATGCAACTCATCCATAGGCCCTTTGAAATACAGCATACATTTCTTACTGTGGTGCCAGATGTTTGCATCATTTCTTCACATGCCGTTCCTTTAGCCACACATCACAGCCTGTGCAAACTAAACTGTTTTTGATTAAATATAGTTTTTTTGCAGTTGCACCAACAGTTGGCTGGTGCCTCAATCTGATTACAGCTTGCTCCAGTGGTGTTTTCAGCTGGCTCTGCGGCAGCCATATCTGTTTCAGGCAGCTCTTGTGCTTTGTAATTGTGGTAAAGATGTATGATTGTGCTGCTGTAGTGAGAAGTGGTTTGTCCCATTGCATCACATAATTGTTTTATTTAGCCTGGTTCAGAGAGTTTTGGAAGACAAAAACACAATTTTATAAGATAGTTATTGAAGCACTGTTGTAATATCACTGTTTTTGCTGTGTGGGTGTCACTATTTCTCTCCTTGGTTGTGCTCCGACTGTTATGTCACCATGACAATGTAAGCCATACATTTACAAATTAACATGGATATAGAAATACCTTTGCTAAAGAACGCTATTTTACATAATCACACTACAATCTTGTTTTCCATTTGTGACATATGAAGCAGGCTAGTAGTGAGGGGCCAAATGTTTAGTATAAATCCATGTTATCCCTGACGTGTGTGTGTGTGTGTGTGTGTGTGTGTGTTTTTTAAATAATTCTTTTTTTGCTATTGTATATGTGTCTGGGTGAGTGTGAAATAAGATCTACAATGAGCTTTCTCCCTGGCCAAATATATCCCGTTTGTCTTAAAGCCAAGCCGTATTGATTTGCCTGTTCTTCATCTTCAATTTCCTCCTGCTGTAGCTCAACGAGTGTAGCTCGACCTGCGCAGAGCTGGGGAATGGCAGATATATTCGTATCCTGCCTTGTACAGCAAGCATGTGTGCGGGGGCAGACTGAGGGGGCTGGTGTAATCTCACTGGACTTGATGTGTTGTGGAGGTTTGGCGAGGCACAGGTGGACACTGTGCGAGCATGGACATGCTGTTCAAACCGAAATTGCTCGTGTGTATGTATAATCGTAGTGGTCTCTTGAAGCTATATGTGGAAAAGACATTGTGAGTAGACCACTTCACGTCCTATCGAATTTGATTATCGGTCTGTTTTTATGTGTAATATAAGATCAAATAACCTTACTTAAACCTTTCTTCCGGGGGTACATTCATCTGTATGGTCATCATAAAACATTGACTGTGACCTCGGTTTCTCTCCCTGTATCTCTCTGCTCTGATTACTTTATTCGTCAGCAGTTGAAGTTGCCCAAAAACTACAACTTGCATTTTGTTTGTTTTTTCCTGTTTTCACAGCAGCAGACTGTGAGCTGTGCGTGGAGGAGGCTTGTTGTTTATGACGTCGCCGATTGAAATGATTGAGACCGTGTGACCACGATTGTTCACTGTTGCTTTACCTGGTCCAAGTCTTCTAATGTAATACCAGATTAAGGTCTCTCTATGTGTTTTTGGCAAAGTGCTAAAATTGGTTACCAAATAAACTTTGGTGACCATTAATACACCTGGGTGGTATATGGGTGGCTCAAGCACAGTCTGTGTGGGGAAACTTGGCTTATTTTGTCCTTACATGTATTACACGGTGCAAGTGAATTCTGTGCTACGTCAGCGTCAGCAAACATTCCTAACCTCAGATAACTGTGTAAATGATCCGCGTAAACATGATGAACGCCTTCTGTGCGTAACTGAGTGTGCGTTGACGATAATTGTAAATTAGCATAATTAACAACTAGGGGTAGGAATCTCCAGGCACCTCATGATTCGATTACGATTCAGAGGCCAAGATGTGATTATAAAATTAGCGATTTTATTCTATAGAAGATCTCTGGGTAATTGCTAAGCATTTAATTTGCGCATTAAAATACAAAAGAAACATCTCCTTATTAGCTTAAAAGGACTAGTTTGCATCCCCAATTTACTTGAGCTCCATGGTCACCACCTTCATTTCTTTAACTGCCAGTTGTCAGCATCCTCTGAAAACTGAAATATAATTATCAGGATGTTCAGTGTGTGTACAGGACAGAGCTGTTGATAATTTAGCTAACGTAACATAACTTCACTTTTCCAGCAGTTGGGGACACTACACACTTTTATTAACGGACACACTGACCTACACTACACGTTTACCTCCAGACTGAAACCTACTGCTAATATTTTTCTACGCTAACTTTCATTGTCATGTTCTGCCGCTCGCTCTCTCTCTCATTCACTCGGCCTCACATACACAGAGAGACCACCAAGTGTTGAGTGTCATCATGCTCGCACAGTGTGCAAGTTAAAATCATCACTTGCGCATTGATATTAATGATTGTGTGACATTTTAGTAATCATTTATTCCGCAGCCATGGTGTGCCAAAAACAGGTGGAACGCTGGTCTCTGTTAAGTGCGCGCCGATGGCTGGGCAATATAGCCAAAGTTCACGATAAAAAAAATTTATACTATTCAATATCGATAACTATCACGATAAATGTCAAACCATTATTTCTTAAGTTAAAAGGCTTATTTTTGCTTTTTGTAGAAACCAGATGGTTAATTGTGGTTTTGAACTGTTCTTTATGATCATAACATGACAAAAACTAGCCAGTGGATCACTTAACAAATCTGAGGAAGAACATTCGAAACAATTAAGATAAAATCTTTTCTTTATATGTTTGAGTAAAAATAAGTAAAATCTTTTTTTAAATCCCTTTTCCTCAACAATATAAATGTCTAAATAGAAATGAAGTACTAATTTGTTTATGATTCAAATGAATTAAATCTAACTTTTTAGTGACAAGACATTAAAGCTTTGTTATAGAGGAAAATTGCGATAATTAACATTATTGATTTATTGCCAAGCCCTAGTCCTATCCCATACATTAGGTATGGGGCAAGTGTTCATTCCTGAAAATTACACGACTACTTGTTCAGAGATTGTAGTGCTTTTGAAGATCCATAAAGGAAAGTCTTTCATTTTTACATCGTCAGCAGTTGAACTAAAGTCTCACATTTGCAGAAGCACAGCCCTTCCAGGACAGTCAAACTGTATAATGTCAACACGACAGTAATTTATATAGGATTTTAAAACTCCCAATCAATGAAATATAATGAAAATGCAATCCATTAGGGAATAACCTATAACAGCAGACTAACACAGCACATGACTCATTCCTAACAGGTCTGCACCACTGATAAATTGTGTTCGTGCCTAAGAGAAAGTTCAAAATACGAGAAAATTGGTGAATGTTCTCCTAAATTGTGTTGACTTTTGCTGGCCGAGCAAGCTAACTTCCAGTTTAACCCTCTGCTAACTTGAATGGGGGTAAAATGATAAACGTAGACTTGTAGACTTTTCAAATGTTATCGACCGAGTCGATCACTTTCTGATCGTGAAATGAGTCATTAAAGGCATGCTAGCTGTTTCCAGTCTTTATGCAAAGCTAAGCTAACTGGTCACTGGCTGTAATTTCACATCAACAGACTGATGTGAGAGAGGAATTGGTTTCCTTATTGAATTCTTGGTAAGTAGGGGTATTTCTCCAAAATGTTGAACTTTTCCTTTAAGGTGAATTTAGGATAGTGTACACAAAGGCAAAGTATCTGTCTTAATATCCAGATGCCCAGTAATGAAAGTTAGCATTTAGCATTTTTCTCCAGTCAGTCACTTGACCTGACTTTGAAGTTTCCCATTGGGGATAGAACTGCCCTGTTAGCGCGTGTGCTGTACATGCTCTCATTCTCATTTCTTTCAGCTTCATAGGAGCATGTAGAGGTTCAGCTGAATTGCTAGAGCAAGTGTGAGCAGAAGGTTTGTGCGATGTAGGACATTAACATTGTTGTTTGTTTTGAACTCAGTCCAGTGTAGCTTTCACTTTATGTTTGGGGTTGTCTCTGAATCTTCTCTGAAGTTCAGTTCTGTGTTTCTGTTCTACACGTAGTGATTATGTTTGTACATTCTACACAAAATGGCTCTATTTTATTTTAAAGCAATCACAATGACCGCTACATATTCTAGTTTTCCAGTTATGGTACTAATGACAGACTGGACAAGCTACTTCACAGGCCAGAATCCCAGAGGTCCCTACTGAGTTTTTAAGCTTTAAAACAATGATGCCCTTCTTAAAGGTTTAACTGGGAGGTTTTGACTGACCGTTTATTTGCTAACAACCAGTCTGAAAATGAAGCAGTGTTACCTCACCATTCTTAAGGTCTTCTTAAACAGCCAAACAGATTCTTTTACTTTTCAAAATATAAGTAGTAACTATAAATGATACAGATACTTGAGAGCGCACAACAGCCTACGGTTTCATTCTATAGCCAACTAACAGAAGTTAATTAGCAGTAAATAAGCCCCTGACAGGCGTAACTTCACCAGCAACTCTTGCCTTTTTAAAGCTTTTTAAGACAACAACCTTTTGGCTAATAAAAATTTCAGCAACCTTAATTTGAAAATTGCATCCTAATCTTAAAAAAATAGGATAACAACTATTTGTTGTAACCCACTGCGCTATATAGTACTCTGAGCATAGTACAATTGAAATTTTGCTCACTTATCATTTTGTGCCATCACAGGCAGGGTCACGTAAATGAATGGTCAACTGTAATTTTCAAATCCCATATCACCTGGAGCAAAGGCAAAGATTGCATTGTTGCACTGCACTTTTTCTGTTGTGGGAATTCTTAGGGCACTACATAATGGATATTTTTACACTTAAAATTTGGGCACAATTTTGGAAAGTAAATTCTGCAGGAGCCCAGGGTCCAAAATTAGCACCAGCCAAATGCTGGTAAAATATGCAAATGATTTACTAGAGATCTAGATTTAGATTTACTTCACACAGCAGTGTACAAAACATGGTAATCTATTGAGTGACTGGTACAAAAAATTTATTTTGCACCCTGATGTCATTCCCATTGCCACTCAGCTGCTGTTGTTAAAGCATCCTGGCAGCAGTTCTGTGTTTTTTATATTTGTTTAAAAATTTTATTAATGTAGAGATGTTTTTTCATGTTGACATAATTAAAGCCACTACAATTCAATGTAATAAGTCCATGGGGTGGGTTATACTTTATATTTTTGTTTCTTAAATATGTTTTTTAATGCTTATAGAACTTGCTGTGCTGAGCTATGTTCCGTGGCTTTGAACCAGGGTCGGGCAATATGACGGTCTAAGGGTGCAATGGTAGAAATGTGTCCACCAGTAGAGATTTGGCAATGCAGTTTCCACCACGCAGCTATACATGGATTTATTATTACAACTGGATACCTGACCCAAAGTTGGCACCTATTCAGTCCAGTGAGAAGGGCTGTGTCCGAAATCACCCACTACTCACTGTATAGTGGACTATATAGTGAGCTCGCCAATTTTTAGGGCTGTCCGAATGTGTAGTGAGAATTATTATACCCTATATATAGTCCACTCAGACTATCCCAGAATGCATTTTGAAAAGTAGTGTACAACTGATGGTCACCAACAAAGCCTTATATACCATCATGCATTGCGCTCCACCAACAGTCCACCAACCGATTGTCCGACAGCAATGACATAATTAATGCGCGGAAATAATGATTGGAGTACTGTCAGAAAGGGTTGTTTTCATTTTGCGGGTGAGCTCACTATATAGTCCTCGACACACAACTCACTAGGTAGGGAGTAGTTAATGAGGGGTGATTTTGGACACAGCTAATGATTTACTTCCAGGGTGTGCAGCAGTTGTTTCTCCCGCTGTCCCCGTCTGCGAGTTCCTGCTCAGCCCATAGACTTTTCATTGTGATGACATCACAGTGTTTTAAGTTGCTTTTCTCAACTTGAGTAAAGTTCTACTGATGTAAAATATTATCCTTGTTTGTAGTTCGAGGTGTCCGGTCAACAGTTTTACAGATGTCCCTTTTTATAATGTGGCTTACAGGGGAAATGTATTGTATTGCAGGGGAATTATTTTCTGCAATACTGCAAGTGGCCACTGTGCAAAATTGGAAGCAAGGTTGATCGGAGCCCTGTCCAGGTCTTATTATACATCCATGGAGCTATCCCTTAGTGTCTCTACTATATATTAGGGTAGGACTATGTAGCAAATCAGGGCTAGATTGTTGCCTGACACTGCAATTCTCGTTTGATGTTTCGAGTTCTCACAAATCGAGTGCTTAACAAGTTCCCAGACAGTTGGTCGCGGTAATGCACCTCTAAGCTGGTTTGCCAACCACCACAGAAGAAGAGAGTGACAAGAAAACATGGAGGAGGAGAGTGAAATCTTAAATACAGAGCAGGAGGCATTTTTTTGTTTGTATGAAAGTTCCAAATAAAGGAAGGAGATAACTGAACCAAAATTGCAGTATCATGATGTATACTGTTGCGTGATATAAAATTACTAATACTCATATCGCCCACCCGTACTTTAACCTGCTGAGCGTATGCTCTCACGGTTGGATTTGTTTGTCCCTTTCTATACGATATATACTTGCTGTAATATCCCAGAGACACATTTATTAAAGGATGATATAGCTTATTTTAGGACAGAACAGTGCACTTCCGCTAGTGCTTAACAATGTTGCAATGTTGGAACTGGAAGAGGGGGGAGAGAGTTATGTGATAGATAAGAGGGGGTGGGGGTCTCCTTTGCTGTTCATTTTGTGTGCATGGCCCTCCCCCTTGGACTTGTCTCCAAAATGGCCTCTGTTCTAGTGGAATTGAAAAGACTTTGTTGAGCCTACTGGTAATTTGAGCCTGGGATTCATGGCCAAAAAAACGAACAAGGAAGGGGGGGGGGCGGGG
Source organism: Micropterus dolomieu (assembly GCF_021292245.1). Lineage (NCBI taxonomy): Eukaryota > Metazoa > Chordata > Actinopteri > Centrarchiformes > Centrarchidae > Micropterus > Micropterus dolomieu. The sequence continues at coordinate 35,741,930 of NC_060167.1, forward strand.
GGAGAAGGGGGAGGGAGCGAGGTAAAGAAAGGCTTTCCTTATTCGTATGGAATTTACCTCCTAGTTCACCGTCTGGTTCTTTTGGAAGAGGCCCAAATAGTGACTCCCTTTGTGAGTTAAGTAGGAGCTAGGTGGCTATTTTTGTGGGCCAGCGATCATCCACAGGGATAATAAGCTGGGATCCTCTCAATGCCGTCATATCTAAGAATGTTACAAACTCCTTGTAACCCTACATGCCTCCTTTCATGCTGTTCTTGTCTCTGAGTATTTAATGAGTCATTCTTAGAGAGGAAGTGTTCTTGAATAACCAAAATCTGAATTCTTTCCGGTAATAAAAAATGAGCCATCCCATCTGTCTCTCTATAGCCTCACCTGTATGTCTCTGTTCTTCCTGATGCAATTTGAGTTGTAGCAGAATATTCAGCTTTTGTAACAAAAAGCTACATATGACATTTCTTGCCGCTACCTACCTGTGTGTGTGTGTGTGTGTGTGTGTGTGTGTGTGTGTGTATCCAGCTGGATGGGGCTGACATTCTCCGTTTGACAGTGAGCACGGTTGAACTGACCTTGACATTAGTGGAAGTCCCCAGCCTTGCTGTGGTTGCCTTGGTGCTGGAGAGTGAGGGCAGCAGTCGCTGTAGCCAGGGGACCACTAAAGAAATGTCATGCATCCTGTTGCTGTGGCTCTCGACTTGTAACCAGCCCATGTTTGAATGATAGGGTTATTTTCTGTTGTCGAAGACAGGCTTTGCGTTTTTTTTGGACCTGTGTTATAGTGAATCTGAACAGTCTGGTGTTTGTGAGGTTACAAATTTGCATGTATTTGCCCAGGGGATGACCTTGCTATAAGCCAAATCCTCTCCTCAGCGTGTGAACGGAGCACCGGAGGGCCTGTTCCTCTATCTGCAGCGGTGGCTGCTGTCTCTGGCTCTGTATCTGACTGGGTGGCTGAGCAGAGCTACCAAAGAGGGGAGGAAGAGCAAGGCACAGCAGAGGAGTGTGGGTCAGTGTTTCAGCAGAGTGTGGTCACATGACATGAGGGCCAGGCCTCATGTTGGATGACTCACCCCTCCAGCCGCCTGGGAGGAAGGCGCCTCCTGCTGGTTCCCTTTATTAGTGCATCCTATGGGAGGCTCAGAGTAAGCGGTGCTGTGAAGCCCCTGGTTGTTTTTCTGCGCTTTGAATAGCCTCCCCTCCATGCTGGAAGCTTCTGTATGGATGAGAGACAGGCCTGTCACATCATGTCCATATCAAGTTATCTTTTAGGATGCATGCAGATGAAAGCTCTCTGCTGCTTCTCACACACAAGTCTCATTGTCAACATGAGTCAGCAAATTTGGTTCCTCATTAGGTGTGTAATGGATGGTTTCCCTGTGTAGTGTTGGTCATGTAGACTGGACAACCCTCTGTCAATGTTCAACTGAGAACTCTTTGATCTCTGATTAAGGCTCTCTGTTTATGTGACAGAGTTGCTTTCATTTTTGAACAGGCCTTCATTTTCTTTTGATAGTCCTTTTAATAAGTAACTGTACTATGTCTGACTAGTGACTATCTAATGGCAATTTTTGATTTAAAATGCACTATGTGGAATTAATTAAATAATTGGCAATGAATTGGGCCACATCTCGAGCTTTCAGAATGCTGTTCTTCACTTTGCACTTGTACCTGTCCCCAAGGTGACCTACTAGAGTTGATTTGGCTTGTTGAAGACGCTGCACATTTGCACCACAGTTTTTATGGTAACAGCTGTGATGTGTTTCAATAACCAGCCAAGCAAAGAAAGCAGGAATAGACTGGGTTGCCGGTGTATCAGGCATATACTCAGGTTTTTACAAAACGTAAGGGCACAGCTTTTTTCAAGGTAGACCTTTTGACGCCTAATGGTACAAAAAGCACTTAATTAATAACATTACAATAAACTACATTCCATGTTGTTTCAGTTCCAGGTCCCTGGTATTGTTCAGGCTGGCTCATTTGAATGGTTTACTGGTACACTCTTAATTACAGCTGTGCTCTCTATTTCTTCACATGTTAATTCATATTTATAATTAAGAATTTTTCCATTGAAAGGCACCATGACATGCTGAGTCACGTAGCAGGCTGTTGTTCAGTATCCAGGATGTATGTGCATTTAACTGTTGCCCTCTCTCCTTAGGTCCCCCATGACCGTGAGCCGTGGGCTACGGCTCAGCGGCGCCCCACCTCTGGAGTGGTCTGTTGCTGTAGTTGGGACCCTGTGATTCCTCTACTCATCTCTCCTCCTCCCCCCCCCCATCCCATCCTGTCCCTCCCCTCCCCCTCCCCTTCCTCCCCCTCTTCCCCCCCTCCCACGCGTCGCTGTGCCGGACGTCATGAGCATAGTAATCGCACTGGGAGTCACCACACCTGAAACGTCTTACTCAGATATGGCTGCTGGATCAGAGTAAGTACTCACTACTAGCTGGTGGGACTCAAACAGTGTTTATTTACAACCTGGGTCTTACTTTTGTTGTTTTGGCCATCAGTTATACCTTTTACAACATATTACTCTCAAGCTTACTTGCTGATATCTGTGGATGCGGTAACATTGCTCAAATAGAACAAGTGTCATAGGCTGTAAACAAAGTTACTGTTTAACTTGATCACTCTGAGAAGCTCTTGTAATGCAGTTGCCAATAGGGATCCAAATAAAAAAAATCTGACTGGAAACAATAAGAAAGGTGAATGTTAAAGTTAAAAACAGAAATGTCCCATGGTGCTGAACAGCGCCTGACCTGACCTACTGTGGGTACATAATTGTGCATGCTCACTGTATTTAAAAGCAATGGAGCTTTGTACTGGACATTTCAGGTGTGTTGACTCTGGTTTTCATGTCTGAATTTACATTCGATTAAATGCGTTTGTTAACAGCCCATGTCATTGTCTGACCACCTATGTTGTCTGTAGTGGTGATGTTGCCACATCCCTCAGTCATAGCAATGAGGTTGGTTCTTTTATCATAATCAATACTCAAAACTAATCAATGGTAAAAGCTATGGAAATGAGTGGTCTGTGAAGATTTTCAGTCATCCAGGTCATAGTTATCCAAGCAAGGTGCAAATGAAGGGCAACTGGACTTGGTGGACATTGGTCAGTTCTGAAGAAGCCCCTTGGGTGAGGTGGCGAAACGTTTTCAAGTATCTTTAACCAAGTCCAGGTGCCCTTGATTTTAACCTTCCTTTGGTAAGTGGTAGAAGTGTTGCTTTCCTGTTTCATTATAGGTTTGGTGTCAGTAACCTCCAGTGTTGTTTGTTTGTTTTTGAAGAGATCCCAGGGATTCCCAGCTAATGAAAATAGCTTAAATTATTCACTTTAGAATATGTATTATAAATATTGTTGTGATAATAGGTTTAAACCCATCAGCATTACATTATTAATAGGGGAGTACAACTGTTTTGCCCAAAGCAACAGTGTTATGTCCCTGCAACGGTGCTGAGCTCTCCCCTTTTTTCACATTTCTCTACAACTGTAGCACCTTGGGTTGTAAATAAATATGCTTCCTTCCAATATCCTGTCAGCAGTTTTCTGTCTTCTCCACAAAGTCTGCTGGAGAGACCCGAAGAGATGGGAAGTGCAGTCCACCAAAGACTAAACTTTACCAGACAGAAATAAAGGAAATACAGTATGTGATGCTTCAGTCAGGCTGGTTGCACATGAACTCAAAACCGTCTAAAGATGAAGCAATGTAACACTGACTTCGGTACAGGGCTGGACGATAAACAAAAATGCCACTGCTGGCATTTTGTCTTCCCCTTCAAAGCCACTTCAAATTCAGAAGGTTTAGTGATTGCAGTTAATTCACTGTGTCACAATGTTCCACCCTCTCATGGAGATCAGAACATCCTCACTTTTATTTAATTTGCAATGCTGTTGTCTAATCTTAATTTGAAGCTATCACTACCTAGTCGCACTGGGTGCAGTGTGTAACTGGCCTGTGTAATTATGTTTTATGCCAAATTGAATGAAACAGCACATTTTTGTTTAACATGCTAAAAAAGGTTTCAGCTGTTGTGATTTGTACATTTCTGTCCGGACAGACAACCCACCCCCAGGAGCCTAATTAGCATCTCTGTAATTGTTTTTTCTTTGTAGTATTGTTATGACTGATTGTTGATTCTGTATCGTCCAGCCCTCCCTCTGTTAATGGAGGTAGACTTGTATCATATCACCACATCAGGCTCTGTAGCTGTGTAGATTGGTGTCTGAGGAAATGTCCACAGACAGTCTAACTAAGAACAGTTGCCAGTTCTCTGTAGGTAAGCCTGCTTTCGTGACTGAGGTTTTGTGGAATGCAGTTGGTCTCTCTCCCATCCATCCCTGTTCACGGCCCCCTTTAGTTTCCTCCAAACCTCCGTGAGGAGGATTGATTCTAACACTCGAAATAAATGCACCGTGTCTGCTTACATACAGAATTCAGGGATTTAAATCTAACATTTTGTCATTGTCATTCTTTTGACATTTAAGTTTGCTCCAGAATTGGAGAACCGGGGGGGGGGGAGGAAAGGCAAGGTTATTCACTGTCTGGCCAGACAGACTTCAGTTAAAGGGCAAAAGGAGTTGCATAACATAATGGCGGCCCACATTCCGTTTCCTAAATTGCTGTTCTACCAGGCTGGAGAGCAACTTTGGGGTCTTGGTGCCATCTAGTGATTGATTGATGTCTTTTATTTAAACAGTTGTTTACATAACAGCATATGACATAAAATAACTGTAATAATTCCTGTTTTATTTTTATTCCTTAAAATAATTAAATTAAATAATAACAATTTTTGTTATTTTCCAGCCCTGAGTCAGTTGAAGCAAGCCCTGCCGTGAATGAGAAAAACTACAACAACCACAGCTGTGGGAGCGCACAGAGTCATGGGTATCGGGGACTACCATATGCTGTGAGTTCATACAGCTCTCTTCTAATCATCAATTCTAATCATAGCATCTCGTTTTATATGAAGTTAGTATTACTCTCTATTAATCAAAGATACGTTAGCTGCATTTACAAACATTTTAAAGGCTAAAATAACTATCCAATCTTTTCATGATATCGAGTCAAACTAAGGATTGGTGTTACATGAATGTCTCTCCTACTATTAGTCTTCTGTAACCACAACCTACTTCTGTTATTAACAGCTGTACTGTTTCACATACCTGTTTTTTTTGCCCTCATTTTCATTCGTCTCCATTTTCCGTTTCCCTTTTTGCCTGAACACCCGTTGTTTGAAGATGCAACAGTCTTCCGTTGTGTGTTGTCAGGATCACAACTATGGCGCGCCCCCTCCCCCAACCCCACCCGCCTCCCCGCTCTCCCAAACCATCATTCCCCGCATGGATCTCAACGGCGTGGTACGCGGCTCCCACTATCACGAAACTACCGAGGACAACTCCGCTGACAGCGACAGCTCCTCAGAGGAAGACGGGGCCGTGGCCAGCTGGTGTCACTGCAGCCTGACACCGGATGGCCTGCTCATCAAATGTGACAACTGCAGGTGAGAGATGGGAAACCTGCCCAGTCTGGATCCTGGAGCATATGATTCCATACTGTTTTGGAAATGTACTAGAAAGCACTGCGAAGTGCAACAAAACAAAGTTCTGCTATTGAGAAGAGCAGTATAGTTTCCTAGATATCATATATTTCATGTTAAAATTTCCTGCATTGTGTTTTATATGTCCTGGTGTTTTCCAGTGCAAAAAATACTTGGGTCAAGAAATCAGCGCTCTGTTTAGTCAAGATGAATTTCAAATGATATGGTCTTACTGTTCTGTTCTGTTCTTATTCAAACACAAAGTCTTCTCAAAAATGTAACTCCAGCAGAATCTACCGCCATTATCAAAAAAGACTGTTCAGCAATTTTTTTGCTACGATGTTTTGATTCAACATTGTTATGTGCTTTGTAACGATAATTCGACTCGATGCTGTGCATTTAAATGATGGCCCATTTTACATCATGTACTGATGTGTTTCATTGTGTTTTTTTGTTCCAGTGGACTCGACAGGAGGAAAGGAGCAGAAGGCCAACACAGAAAAACAGAAAATGTCTCAGGTACGTTGTCTGTCTTTGGTAAATTAATTTCACTGTAGTAGCTTCTAAAGTACAATATAAATGAGGAGGGTTTCCCCCCATGAAATTTGATCAGTTTTTTGTTTGTCCTGGGGTTTTTTTTTTTGTAGCTGGAGAGAGCAGTGCCACTGAGAGTGGTGACGAAGAGGTGTCGCCCTCTACTATTTCCTACACCGCCACTCAGCATACACCCACCAGCATCAAACTTACTGTCAACCGGGTCAAAAGGAGTAAATCCAAAAAGAGGAAGAAGAGCACGGAGAAGGCCCGTGGAACGCCGAAGAGCAAGAAAGTCAAAGTATGCAAACTGTTAGAAGCAGAGGATGAGTCTAGCAAGAATCAATTGACAGATTAAGTCCAATATAGAGCTATTATTTTTTTGTTACAAGCTTGCCGCATTGAGAATACCTCATTTTGTTTTTTGATTGTTGAGAGGATCTTGCTTAACATGTCTGTGTTTATTTACCTTCTTTTAGGCTTTCAGAGAGGGTTCTAGGAAGTCCATGAGGATGAAGGTAAGATTGGCGTTTACCTGACATTTATAAAAACATTATGCTTCACTCAGTGCTATCAACCCCGTGCTTCTCTTTTTCTGTAAAGAAAACCCTTTTTAAACTTTTCTTCTTTCTAGAACTCAACAACAGAGGCCAGCGTGTTGGATGAGAACACGACAGAGGGATGGGAGAGCAGGATCCGCCAGTGGACGGACCAGTATGAGGAGGCTCTGGCCAACCAGTACAGCGCTGATGTCCAAACACTTCTCCAGCTTCACCGCGCTGCCAACGCCACTGTCTCAAAGGCTGAGAGTGGTACCACAATGCCTCCTTCCACCACACAGATCCACGCCTCAGTCGACTCCATGGATACCATCAACCGCACCAAGCTGGCCTGTAACAACACAGTGCTTGGCTCACAGATGCAGGTCAGCCCAAGTATTATTACAAATTAACAACTTTGGGACCACAATATATTGATTCATCTTACATGTCACAAGCCATGCATGTGCAATGTGCAGTAACATTGAAATAGATGCAATTCAATTAGCGTGTAATAATCAAGCCCATAGTAACACATTATATAAACCCTTTTACTGAGTGATAGGAAAAAATCAAAGACTGGAAGTTAGCTTTCTGTTGAATAATGTTGTAATCATGCCTTAATATGTCTTTAATATTTATCTGCATTTGCAAATAAATTATTTGTGATTTGCTGGTTTGTAGCTCCAGTTGGGGCGAGTAACACGGGTGCAGAAACATAGGAAGATCCTCCGAGCTGCCAAGAACTTGGAACCAGACACACTCATAATTGAATATCGGGGAAAGGTCATGCTTAAACAACAGTTTGAAGTCAACGGGCACTTCTTCAAAAAGTAAGAGATCATGGTATATGTGTATGTTCAGTATTTGGGTCAAAGAGAGCTAGTTACATTCAGAAAGATTCCAATGTTTTGTCACCTGTTGTTTTGCTGCTTTTTAAATTATGTCATCATATTTTTTCCAGACCCTACCCGTTTGTGCTGTTCTACTCAAAGTTTAATGACATAGAGATGTGTGTAGATGCAAGGACCTTTGGAAATGACGCCCGCTTCATCAGGAGGTCCTGTACACCCAATGCTGAGGTCAGCCAAAAAGCTTTTTCACAATCTCAATGCTTGCCACATGTGTTTCTTTTCTGTGTAGCTTTGAGTTTTGTCAGCTATCTTTGTTAGAATCAGTTTTATTTTAAACAAGTCTTTATCTGTTCCCGTCCCCAGGTCCGGCATATGATTGCTGACGGCATGATCCACCTGTGCATCTACGCCGTCAGTCAAATCTCAAAGGACGCTGAGGTCACCATTGGATTTGACTATGATTTCAGTAGCTGGTAAATACTGCTCCTCAGCTTATTTCTCTCTTCCAACATCCATCCATAGAAAGCAACACAGGTCCACGCAACATATACATGTGACAACCAAACAACATTAATATCAAATATAAGTGGTGTCTAGAAACATACAGTAGATATGAATGCAACACATGTTGGTATCAGGTGTAAAGCGGTTATTTGTTTTCCTTCGGTTTACCTGAAGACTCTTTTTAACTTTTGTTCCGTAGTCTGGCACTTTCTCCAGTGTAATCTTCACCTCTCTTTTAACAAACCACCAGCAATTACAAAGTGGACTGTGCCTGCCATAAGGGCAACCAGAACTGCCCGGTGCAGAAGCACAACCTCAGCCCCAGGGAGAGCTTGCTGAACCCCCCGTCCCTGCCGCCTCCCACTCCTCTGGTTGGTGCCGAGACCCGACGCAGAAAAGCCTGGAGGAGAGAGCTGGAGGGCAGCATTGCTGGTGATGGCAACCAGATCCTGGACCAGCACCAGGAGGCCAAAGAACTGCAGGGGGCCAGTGATGCAGAGGTGTGTCTTTCTGTCCGTCTCTCTGTCTGTCTGTCTTTCTGTGTCTTTCTGTCCAGCTAAGATGAAGGGATCTTCTAAATCAATCTGGTTAACAAAGATATCAGTCCTTGGATTTAACTACATCAAGTATTAATCTGACCACATATGGGAAATAAAAGTACTCTAGACACTGGGCCTGCAGTTTTTAAAAATACCTATATGAGCCAGACATTGCTTGTACTTCCTGCTGGGTGAGATGTTTTCCTCATGTTCTGCCCGTCTGTGCAATTAGGAGAGACTGCTGGATGAGGTGAAGGTTGAAGAGGGAGAGGAAGGAGAGGTGGATGAAAATGGGGTCGCCATCTCCACTAAAAGAGTATGACAATTAACTATTTTCCTTTTCAGCTAGATATTTTTGTTCTGTGTGATGATGGATTCCAACTCCAGCAAAACATCAGTAATTCAAAAGACACATTTTTTCAGGCATTTCTCTTGACATTGCCCCTGTGTTGTATTTCTGACGATTCATGTAGACATGTAACAGTCTGGAAAGGAGGCGAAAGAGAGTGGGGGGAACAGAGGTAAAGGAGGAGGGTGTGGAAACTGAGGATGGGGCAGGAAACCTCGCAGAGAACACCCCCATACCCCATAACACTGGAGTGGGGGTCAGCACACGACGCACCACCTATGTCATGGTCAGTGAACAGTGAGGGAAATCAAGTTGTTTCATCTTTTTCCTTTTTTGTTTTGTGTCTTTTAATTTATTCTGGTCACATATTTTCAAACAGGAAGTGCCATCTATTGAAGAGAAGACCTCATTACCCAACCTGCCTGCCCCAGTTGCTCCCCCTAAACCTGCACGACCTACCAAACCTCGGCCCAAAAGTCGGATTTCTCGCTACCGGTCAAGTTCTTCCCAGCGTGCCCGGCGGCAGCGCCAGGCCCTCGCCCAGCAGGCAGCAGCGGCTGCTGCGGCTGCAGCAATGGCAGCGGCGCCATCATCGGCTGATCAGGGTGCTGCACTGGACGAGGAGGGATCTCAGGGCCCGTATGGTGCTGAACATGGCAGTGGAGAGAGCAGTCTGGGGGGTCATCTCCTAGATGGAGATGGCCAGGGTCTAAACTGCATAAATCGAGGCAACCTTCGCTATCCCAAGACCAAGAAGGTTAGAGGATATTAGACTTCATAGATATCATTTGTAGGATTTTGGCTATCCGATGGTAGAGCTAATCATGTTTATTATTTTGTATATTCAAATGAAGAGTAAACATTAATCTTTGTCTTTCTTCACAGTACCTGGTGACAGAGTGGTTGAATGACAAGGTCCCTGGAGGGGAGAAGGTCCACCAAGAGGTGCCTGTTGAGCGCCTGCTGCGGATAACCACTGACCCCACGGTGCTGGCCACCACCCTCAACATGCTGCCAGGCCTCTCCCACTCATCACTCATATGCACCACACCCAGACACTACGTTCGATTCGGCTCCCCATTCAACCCTGAGAGACGGCGGCCCCGCCCACTCCAAATGGACGGCACTTACGGCTGCTACAAGAAGGTGAGAGATGCTGCAACGTATTATAAAAAGATAGAGTGTATGAATATGAAAATGTATACAAATGTGGTCATCCTCGGCGAATTCACATTGAGTGCTGTTGAATCACTTTCCAAGTATGCTGTTCTTTTTGGTGAAAGAGTTGTTGTTCAAGTCATTGTACCTTTAAATGAGTCATAAAATTAATGTGTATACCACTTTTTTTAATGTGAGGTCTAAATAAATTAGTCTTGATCTCTAAATAAATGTATTTGTTTTTTAACCCAACATTACCGTTGTCTTGATGCAGAGATGGATAAAGCAGCTGGAGGATGAGAGCTGTTCGGCCAGTGTGGAGGACGGCACAGAGTCCACCTCCTCCCAGCAAAGTACTAGTAGCAGATCCACCCCCAACCCCCTGTCCAGCGGTACGTAAAATCCCCACCTCCGTCTGGATGACTCATTTAGTGCTGTGTTTTCTGAAATCGCCAAAGAAGAATCAATAGAACTCAGCAACTGGATGGTATTGTTACTGAAAGTACAACTAAATGTAGAGCGTGTTTCTCATTTGTGCAGATAAAAGTATTTTATATTGTACTGTTATGTCCCCCCACAGAAGTCATTGCACCTTTTAAGAAACGCCGCTCCAAGTATATGGCAGAGACAACCCCACCACCTTTGGACCACCTGCTTCGCCCACTGTCGCCCATCACACCGCCACTCCCAGAGGACTCCCTCCACCCGTTGCTCCACACCACCTGTGGCTCCCTGCTGCATAACGGCCTGATCTACTCACCCATGACCTCACTGCCCACCAGCCGCTGCAATACACCTCTGCAATTTGAAGTAAGGTCACAACCACATAAACACCTAGATTCACAAATACTGTTTCAGGCCGTTGTCTATCAGAGCTCACATAGTACATGTGTAATGTGTAATTGATATATTTTTTTTTCAAGCTGATACATGGTGGGCGAGATCATAGTCAAATTATTTCAAATCCTTGTGTACTCGTGTGAACGTTTAGCTCAGTCGGTATTGTGCGGGACTCCCGTTAGGAATGTTGTACGATTGATTCCAACCAACGGCGGATATTTACTTATTTTTTTCTCCCTTGTTAAACTAATTGATTATAAGGCCACTTTTGCCCATGCTTACAATAAAGCATGTGCTGCAGTGTGTGTGTGTGTGTGTGTGTGTGTGTGTGTGTGTGTGTTCCGGCGTTTCATCCGCATTCATAAACCTATGGACGCTGGATTTTCATTTCCCTGAGGAAATTCAGGGGAATCCAATTGCACGTTTAGAAAAGCTCTCAAACTCCACATAAAGCATTGCTGCAGAAAAAGTTCTCGCTCTTTTATTTTGGAGGCACAATCACTTAAGAGGAAGTGATTGTGTGAGTAACTGTAGCTGTCATGACTGAGATCTATTTCAGCACCAGCCGCTGTCATTATATCATTTATTTATTTTTCTGCTATCAAAACAATCGGCTATTATTGCTGGCGGGCCGCCTATTGCCGACCACTGCCTTAGAGTATAGTTAGTGTTTGTAATTATTGAAATGAACATTGCAAATGAACCTTTTTGGTGTTTGACCTAATTAAATCTTTGTTTTGGTTTAAACACATTAGAAGAACTGCTAGACACAATTTACATGGGCAGATTCCAAGATTTCGAAAATATAATTTATATTTGGGATACACCATGTGTGTTTGACACTATGAATCCTCTTATAACTGACAATTATTTCTCTCTAGAACATATCATCCCCTGAGGCTTCTCCCGTTCACCGGCCAGAGTCCATCTCTCCTGAGGTACACTCCTATCGCTCTACCTCTAACACTTAAATGCCGCCAACTGCTAACTTGTTACACAAATTTGTCTAATTAATTTCTAATTAATTAATTTTCATTTCTCTCTATTTTCATCCTCTTTCAGCCATGTCTTCAGACAGACTTTGACGTTCCTCGGCCTCAGTTCCCAGACCTGTCACTCCCCTCCAGCTTGGAGAGCCCTGTGGCTGTGACCTCAGACGATTTTTCCCTTCCTGGAGGCCCTTCAGGCCCCGACTCCCAGGGTCCATCATCTGTAGGGAACAGTTCCCTAAACCCAGTGTCCTGTCCCTCATCAGACCTAACCCCCCAAAACAGGGAGCAGGCCTTCAGGACAGAGTTTAACCTCATATACACCTGCTCGCCCCTCAACGCAAACCTGGGGAACCCTGTGGCCACGGACCTCCGCCTCTCCCAGTCAGAAGGTGGTTTCTCCCCAGCAGAGTCCTTCCACAGTTCCATTAGCGGCCAGGGGCTTCTGGGAGATGTGGGCCCCGGCCCCATGTCACCCTATGGCGAACCTCATTATGGGGGAGGCTACCCGGATAGTGGAACACCTCCTCACACCAGCAACCCACCACAAAAGAAGAAGGCAAGTTCTCCACATCTTAATGATATGAATGTGAAAAATCTGAGTTTTTCAGGTAAATCTTAAGGAGTTTCCTCTGTTCTTTTCAAGCACGAATGACTTTGAGTGTGAAATGTGCAAACTGAAAAGCCAAACCTCATGATGTGCTTTTCCCCTTGCTCTGTGTTGTCTTAAATATGTATATCAATTAGTCCCTTGTGTCAGGTGGTCAAATCCAAAAGCAAAAGGCATTTAAAAAAACAAAAACATATTTAACCGTTTTATGTGTATATCTGAAATGATTTCGACTAGCTTTGACCCTACCCTCCCCCTCCTCTCCCTCAGTCCCCTTCCTCCCCCTCGCTGCTCCTTGAAACTTTTTGCCAAGTCTCTCTTCCACTTTTCTTCCAAGGCAGAGGGCCAACCAGCATACCATTAGTCTGCTGACAGGAAAGCCAGATTACCAGGCTATAGCTGTAAGAAGTGAATACAAGCCAGTACAAAATATGGTGAATATTCTCCCTACAACTACATCTTTAGAAGTGTGCATGTAAATATTGTTTCTTTGCATCTGCATACAACACCCACCCCATGCTCCGACAGCCCTGTCCCCTCCCCTCCTCCAAACCTACATTAAATTACGACTCTAATGTTTTGAGCAGGAGTTTTAAGTTATTATGCCATTTCAGTCAAATTCATTGAAGTGTGTGAAGGTTCATCCATTGCCTTCAACGCAAGAGGCCGATGGTTCATGAATTTTCATGATTGTGTCAAGATAAAGCCCATGTGTCTTTGCTCCATGTCATCCATGGCTCTTTCCAAACTGTGATCAATGATCCATCCACCGCTAGCAAGGCTAAATTTGCCAGTCTGGTTTAAAGCAATATCAAAAGGCACCGTGGGAAGTTCTGGGGTTCAGGGTAAATTTAAGGACGTGACAAATAGATGCCTCTTTAGAAGCAGCAAATTCAATGTTAAACTTAGCTAACATGTTTATACAGCTGGTCACATCACATACTCCTGTAAATATAAGGGTAAATGTAATGGATTGCACTTGAAAAATCAGTGGCCACTAGCAGCGTTGGCCCAGAACCTGGAGGACAAGCCAGGCTAGACGTTCACTGAGAAGATATCTAAAACATGAACCTATGGAAATATGTGAACATAAAATACCTCACATTCTGCTCTTCTATAGATGGCCACTATATATTTCTAAAGTACCAACATCAGTCCTTGTTACAAAGAGTCAAGTATTAAGATCAACTTGCCAAGTAGGTGTAAATGAATTGGTTATCCATATTCATGTTCACCAGCCAAAACAAAACAAATATACACTTTTTAAAGAAATATCACCTGTCCTGTTACTTTGTGTAAAGAATCCCAGGCTGTGAAATTCAGATTTTAGTCAACAACAACAACATTGTACTCATCATAGTGTTTGTTGAGATCTTTGGATGTGGTGACATCGCTGAAAAAATAGGTCCAACATTACTGGACACAGAAGCAGTCAGATGATCAGACATGTTGTAAACTAGCCAGTAGATTATTTATTTGGTGTTAAAACTGAACCTGAGCACACCTGAAAAAATAGCCCCTTATTGCACAGGAAAATGAGTGTAAACAGCTGTGGCAATTACAGTAGGTCAAAGTTGAAACAGAAAGTCAGCCTGTAGCCTGTGATGGATGTTTACGACGGGCAGTTTGAATACCCAATTTTCCCACTTGCCTTTTTGTTTAAGTTTGACTTACCTGGGTGTTTCAGATCTCAGCAATTATTCAAAGTACAGTGTAAAACCAATAGAACTGATGGTTCCAAAATTAAAACTCATGTTGTAATTAACCATTGTTTATCTGTAAACAGTTTTCATGGTGCTGAACAGTAAACCAATCAGAGACCTTGGTTTGACCTGAAAAAAGTGTATGCTGGGCAGCCCTATGAAGGTTTAACAACAGACAAGTACTGTGTGTATTTATAATATAATTTCAGACCCTGACTGCCAGCTCTCCTGACAACACAGCTGCCTTCTGCAGTGTCCCCTATTTGTAATATTACGCAAAGAGCCATCCATGTCAGTATTTGACTGTGTGGTCATCACCCCACTCACCTGCCTCTTTCTTATACCCCTCCATCCCTGCAAGTGTTTTTTGTGTCATGACGACATTAAGCTGGGATGAGTGCTCTCATTCTCATTGTTAAAAGTGGAGGCGTGTATATGTTTGTGTGTGTGTGTGTGTGTGTGTGCGCGCGCGCAACTCTCTGTGGACATTGATATGGGTGTTTGTGTAGTGGTTGTTTCAGTGTGGTTGCATCATGGCGTGGTGCATTTAAAGTTGCCTGCTCCTTCGTCTAAGCTTCAGATGCTGTATGTTACTAACATTGGTGCATTCAGAACACACAGTGATCTTCAGTGTGTTGTATTTGAGTCTCTCTCATGACTAGAAGAATGTTTATGGAATGGAACAAAAGAATTTCCATGGTGATTAAGGTGTGTTTGTCTTTCTGTCGTGTTGAATACTGTTCCCAGGTGAGTCCTCTCTGATGTGGTGCATGCGGTCTGCCCATCACTCAGTGCAGTTTTGGTGAATGATGTGATTCAGTCAGCGGCCCAGCATCAGTGTGAATGACATGAAGTTGGATGTTAAACCTGGGGATCACACTGTGTGTCACTCCTTCAACAACAGTTATTAAATAGCACTTTCCCTCTCTCTGCTGCCTCAGGTGTCTTTGCTGGAGTACCGTAAGAGGAAGCAGAGCAGTGGTCGCGACTCGGAGCCAGTCGGCAGTAGCTCATCTCTGGGTAGCACCCCCACCAGGCCTGGCTCCCACTACAGCCAGGAATCCCATCATTCCCATACCCATTCCCATTCCCATCAGCAGATGCAGTCCCTGGCCTCCCCGCACAGCTCGTTCTCTTCCTCAGCACACTCCTCCTCCATCCCACAGATAGAGGAGGTCAGTCCTCCAGACCACCAGGGCTCGTCCAGACGCCAGGACAGCAACAACCAATGGTGAGAGGACACCTTTCAGTACATGTCACATTACCTGGAAGGGTTCAGGGTTTGTTCCTGATGAGAGTCGACTGGCAGATAACCTTTTGGATTTGTATTTTTCCAAGGATGGTCCCCACTACTGTTGAACGTCTAAGGGAAGGTCAGGGGGGTCTGGAGCGAGTGCTAAGAAGCATCAAGATGGAGCGGATTCAGAAGAGGAGTGATGGCTCTACAGAGAAGGAATCTGGTATGAAGACATTAGAAACTACTAAGATGTACCAAAAACATACATCAATATATCTTGTGCTTTGATAACGTGTTTATTTCAGTGCTGGAGTTGATCCTCCTCTCTGTGTTTTCAGATGCAGATCGATATGAGGTGCAGGCAGCATCCATGGCTTCTCCCATGAAGAGTCCACACAGATACAGTCCCTCTGTGTACTCTCACCAGGTAACCTATACAAACCATTTATATCACTTCTTTCCCAAAACACTAGTATCTGGACAGTTTGCTTGTGACACTGATATTGGCATACAAGCTGCCTGATGGCTGTTGCCTTGTTTATGGCCCTTTTCCTCCGCATGGTAACAGCTCCACTCGCCTAGACTCTACTCGCCTTTGTTGGTTTTACCAATGGGGAGAAGTTGTACCTGGTACCTTTTTACCTGGTACATTTTTTTTTTTTTTGGAATCACCTCCGTTGAGGTTCCAGTCGGGTTGAGGCATCACCAGAAGGTGAATATTGGCACTTTAACAAAAATTGATGGCGGATAGAAAATGTGTTTTAAACCTTTTCGGAGTTGAGAAGTGCGAGCGGGGTAGCTAGCAAGCCAGCCAGCTTAAATCAAGAGACATCTGGTGTGTGTGGGTCACGGGCGTGTGTTGTGTTGACGACGCTGCAGTTTCGTGCGCCGTTGCTATGATGACCAGCTACTTTGAGAGGGTACTATCTGCAATGGAACATGGATGATGGAGGGCCAAAAGTGAGTCTCGTCAAGTGAAGCTGGTACCAGCAATGATAAAAACGCTGTTAGTGTCCATTTCTGTGTTGCTATTTCTATTCACACACCCCCCCCCACACACACACACCTTGATTGATTAATTAATTATTTAATGTTGTTAATGAGACCTGATCATATTGAAGTAATTAGCATTTGCCAATTATGAATTGGAATCCTGCATTTTTAAAAAGTTTAAAAGTCTTAATAGGGCTGAACGATTAATTGTTTTCAAATAGAAATTGCAAATTGAGAAAGAGAACGTGATTAGCTAATCGCAAAGACGGCGATTAAGGTTAATTACACAGCGCACCTGTTTTAAGCGGTCATGAAGTTACAGATTCGTTCCGTTGCCAAACACAAGCGCCATGCGCCTTCTGTTACGGTCCTACTCACCAATCAGAGTGGACCCAGGGCGTTTACATTCTACCATGGTTAAGCTGGCTTTGTAGTTAAATTGTTTATTTATTTGTCCTATTTCTATTCTTTATTGTTGATAAACGATCAGGAGTCTGCACAGGGTGTTTGACCGGATTCTCTATGCCTTTCTGTGTCTGACTTCCTGGCCGGTTCATCTGCTCTGTGCTGCTTAATGCGGCTTCAGTCAGAAATAGACTGGCAGTGAATATTGAACTTTAAAAAAAATCGCAAATCAAATCTTAATCGCAATTTGATTTTTTTTTTTTTCCCCAAAATCATTCAGGCCTAGTCTTATATATCCATCTTGCTGGCTGATTCAGAAACTTTAAATTAAACTATTGTTGAATACGCACATTGTTTTTAGCCCCACAGCCCAAACATTCTTTTTTTTTTTTTTTATTCATTGTTAGTACCAGCAGATGCCATCTTCCTTTGTCCAGTGGCATGAATATTTGCATTTAGTAAGCATGGGAGACTTCTCTGCGTTGTTTTCCACATCACATGAATGCAGCCTTGGAAATTTGTCATTGTCACAAAAGAGTGTGTTTGTGTGTGTTCAGTCATTAGAAAGCCACCAGCAGACCGACAGTCCGTCGTTTCTCCAGCAGACCTCCAATTCTCCATTCCGGGGTTCTTACAGTCCCTCATCAGGCCAGAGCTTCTACCCTCGCCCCTCCTCCTCTCTGTCCCAGGACCACCCTCCATCCTCCTATCCCAGTCAGACTCCCACCTCTTCCTCAGACTCCAGGCCGCCAGCAGGCTCTGTGCACCAGCAGAGTGGCGGTAGTAATGTGGACGGAGGTCATGGCTATGGCAGTAGCCACTTAAAAGCGAGCCTCATGAACAGCAGTGGCATGGTGGGGAGCCCCAACCCGGGACCCAGGGCCCACGGGCAGACTAAAATTGACTTGGGCGCTCAGGCCTCCAGAGGGAGTCAGCAGCAGGCCTCTCGCAGCCTGAAGTCAGGCAGCCCTGGCCAGACGGCGCTGCAGGCCGGCTCCAGGCTGCTGTCGGCCTCTGGACCGACACACTACCCACAGCGAGGGACAAGCCTCAGTCAGTTCCAGCACTCCCCCCTCCAGGGACCCGGAGTAAGGACACAGTCAGGAAGCTTTTAGGACCTTGTTCAAGTGTGTTTGTAAGTGTGAGTGTGTGCGCGTGAGTGTGTATGAAGGTTCATACCTCCTCAACCCCTAAAGCTGTGGTGAAATGGGGCTCAGGGAGTTTGGGGAGGGGAAATGTACAGACCTAAGAGGAGCAAGGACTTCTTTACGGATTTCTCCTTTTCTTATTTTCTGTCTTTTCTTTCTTTGTTTTCAGAAAAAAACAAATTACCACATTCTGCACAGAGCTAATCATTGACTTTGGACATCATCACAGAATCAGTGGAAAAAGCGATTTGGATGATGCATTCTGCAGAAAAACAAGAAATCAAATGTAACTTGAAATTTTCCCCAGTGTTTCCTCACGTGCCGGACTGTGCAAACAGGCTCTATATTGTCGGAGAGTAAAAACTTCCACAAAAAAAATGTCTGTAAAATGTTCTAAAATGCCGTACCTGTCGTCATGGTACCCAGGTTGGATAAATGTTGAGATGCATATGTAACTGAAAGCAAGAGTTGTTTTATTTTAAAAAACATTTTCATTGTCAATGTTACTCTTTTTGATTTGGCGGGTGGCCGAGTCTGTGCTGCAGTAAACAAGTGTTTGATTTGAAAAGGGGGAAATAATACAAGCAAAGGCAACATGTTAATCATCCGTTCTAAAGATGCATTAGAGAGGCAGGGGGAAGGGTTTCTCCTTGGATACGATCATTCCACATGATTACCAGCTTCCACGTTCTCTCACTAAACATGAAAACAGACACCCTTTTTTCTCTAGGTTTTCCGTCTGTTCCAATATTCTGTTGTTTTGGGTTCTCTTCTGTTCTCTCATCTCCACTGGACTGTTTGATTTCACATTAGGACTACTTCACTGTAGACTTCTGATATTGTACTTGAGACGTACAGGTCTTATGATTCATGGTGCTGCATTCTTGTTTTTTCCAATAAATTTGAAATCCAGTTATGTTCCCCACCTACTGCTGCATTCATCTTGTCATTGAATCAGTTGAAATCGGTTTTATTTTTCTCCAAATTCATGCTAATCATATATTGTAGAGATGAAATGCAGGAACAAAATAA
Organism: Micropterus dolomieu; assembly: GCF_021292245.1. Taxonomy (NCBI): domain Eukaryota; kingdom Metazoa; phylum Chordata; class Actinopteri; order Centrarchiformes; family Centrarchidae; genus Micropterus; species Micropterus dolomieu. The sequence goes on from NC_060167.1 coordinate 35,760,898, forward strand.
GAGGCAGATAATCCAACTTTATTTTAATGTTGGATTTGACTGTTTTTATTCAGCCGGTTTCTTTAAATATAGATATGTATATGTATTTTCTTCTGACCAATCCTTGCATTCCGTGCGACACCAAGGAAAACCGGGAAGGGGACACTCTGAATGAGTGTATGGATTGTTTATAAAAACTAGGTAAAAAAAGCTGCTATTTTTCTCCTGTGAGAGCTGCTTCCTTTTCCACAGAATGCTGTATTTTTATTTTTCCTTTTAACTCTGATCCTCACAAACTGACTTGTAAAGAAAGAGGCGGTTCTCCTGTCCGCCTCAGTGGGACCTCAAACCGACATTAAGCTGGCAGCTGGCAGCAGGAGTCGCCCTCTCCTCCCTGAGACTTTTATTTTGGACCAGATGTGGAAAACAGCCTTGTTTGTGTGGAAGACTTCAAGGACCGAGAACAGTCATGAGACTGGACCCCACCCCAACCCCCCCAGTCCACCAACACACAGAAGGGTACTTAGTGAATGTTTGACAGATTGAAAAAATAAAGTTGTGACCCAAAATTAACCAGCACCTTAAAATGAAAGAAATACAACCTAAAAACACAATAGGACAATATGTATTGTGATGTGTACCTGTATAGAAAGAAATGTGATGCAGACCTATATGGACAAAATACAGTGCACTGAGTTAATCGCATGATGTTTGTTTTTAGGGTCTGAGTGACCAACTTGTTCAGATCGTTGGAAGCTAATCATCGGGTGTGTTCCTGGGTTCCTCCAAAAACCAGACGCTGCATTCTTTTTTGTTTTGTTTTGTAAAGGTCATTCTGTTAGTTTGGTTTTATTTTTACACAGATCATAGTAGTAGCTATTTTATTGTTCCTCTCCAAAAGGTTTAAGAAGCAAAAGATGTAATGCATTTTGATAATAAAATAATCATGATGGTAATGTATTTTGGAAACTACCATTGTGATGTGTCATTTGAGGGAGTCACTTGTATGTTTTGCACACGTCACAGCAGTCCAAGCGGGCTTGATGATGGTATTTCATAGAGTATCTTTCACTTGTGGCAGATATCTGAACTATTTGACAAGCTTTATTTATCTTCAGTGGTTCATGTTAGCACTGCAGTGGACACAGCGCTTTAGGATGCATAAAATATCTCCTGCCGTTTTGTGGCCTAGCTCTGCTTAATGATCGGCCGAGTGCAAAGCCTGATTTCACCCAGCAGAACAGATCTCCGCCAACAAGCTTGTTTTTGCTTATATTTGCTAGTTAACAGGATCTATTAAAAACCTGGTAACATTTCAACGATATTTGGTGGAAAACTCGATCTATTAATGAACAAACCACCAGACAAGACAGAAAAATCATCTTAAGCGTGTTGGTGTGGTAATAGAAGAGGCCGTGGGCTAAGCAATAACTTGATAGTTTTTAGTTCGGCTCCACAATCAGGATTTTAAAACAGAATTTGTTTTTCTTACTTTGAGAACGCACACACCGCAAGATGCAGACCAGTGTGAGATTCAATGCAAGTCCATTCATTAAAACCCGTTGCACAACTCTTCTCCAGTACACAATGCTTTATTCACCAGATGTTTTCAGCTATCTTGCCCTCACAAGTTTTCCAATTTCCTTATATACAATAAAGTGATTTATCATGTCAACCTTTCACAGTATTCTCCAACAAATACACCTTTTGATCTTGACTCTTCACTGGGTGAAAAGATTGAATATCCATTTTTCAATAGAAGTAAACATTCTGTATTCTTTCAACGTGACTACTCTTTCAAAACTGTATTCAGATCACCTCTATCGCTGAACATTACCAAAAACCTTAACTCACTGGACTAAAGTCTGTCTGTTCTGAACTTAACATAACCATCCAAGAAAATGTCCTTTCAAAGAAATGATGGTAATGGAGAACAAATATAATCCAGTAAGACTCTACAGAACTGGCTTCAAGTTTAATTCCTCCTATAACCCTTCTGGTGCCCAGTTTAGAAATCCAGAACGCCTCCCTCTTAAGAAGCAACTCGTCTAAATGGCCTCCTCTCTTTAACAAACATACCTCCTCAATTCCCATATATTGATATATTTCAGGGAATTAAATATCCAGGTATTGAGAAGGTATGTTTGTCATTTATTGTGTGCAAAAAAATAACCTCTCATATTTCAATTACATAAAATGACAGTGGGTTTCTTTATACGTTGTTTATCAGCAATAACAAGATGTACAGGATCATTCCTGACTGAACTTGTTTTCCTGTCTGACGACAGATTTTCTTTGAATCAATTCTGTCTTGGTCCAGTGTTACTAATAGAGCATCAGTACTGCGTTTATCCACCAGAGGAAAGCATTGAGCTACAGGTGAATAATGCAAAGAAGGCAGAGATGTGACTTGGTCTCTCAGTATTTGAAAACAACAAGGCAGAAAGGTTCACTGTTGAGATTATTCTCTCTGACTTTGTGATTGCTACTGTTAGAAAAAATACAGGGATGTCCTGCAGTTTGCTCATGTTTTCAGGCTATCTCAAATAAAATGACACATCATACAAAGCAGTGACCTAGAGGCTATACGTGGCTGTAGGTCTTGATGATATTTTACCTTCCTTTTGATTTACTGCTGCAAACACAATCGTCCAGGAAGCCTTATGTCCATTAATTGCTAAATGTATTAGTGGTTTCCAAAGCTACTAACACATTACAGCCAGCTCCGTAAATGTCTTTTGGCTGATTTATGTCTTTCCTCAGAATCAACAGAGACATGCTTCTCACTGTCAGTGCCCTAAAAAGCATTTCCAGGGATTTGTCGTTCATCCAAACATAATGACTCAGAGCAAAATCATCAGTGTTGATTGTCAATAGTAACGCTATGCCAGTGTTTCTATCAGGATGAACAGAGTGGAGCCTCTGAGAGCCATAATACACTCATGGACCTGAATGAGTTCCAGAAAGCATGTGGAAAAACACATTTCCGGTGTGAGGTCTTCCCGCTCTGTCGGCTCCCTCCTGAAGGCAGCAGGCACGCAGACACTAATTGCAGCAAGTGAGTGAACAGGTATGTTGGTGGGGAGCTTTGGCTCTGACGACAGGTTTTCTGACTGGAGGAGAATGCAGAGAGCAGATGGCTGGTCTGAGGCCTGTCAGCATGTGGAAGTCTTCATTCTCACCGCTCCAGATGGCCTTTATGCACCCTCCACCAGCGTGGCTCTGACAGAGCCAGCAGCACACAAATACAGTCTGGTTGTAAAACTAGAGGTAATTGGGGGAGTTTGTGTCTCAAAGTCCCACATGAACACTCAGAAACACCTGCAGAGACTGAAAACTAGTATTACAAGGACCCAAGGCACTCCCCCCTGATGCCTCCACAAGGACCACTGAGAGTGTACTCCATGAGTTTCCAAAGCTGCTGCCCTGGTTCGGTCCCAGTTTGAGTATATTCATGTATATTGAATGTTATATTTCTTCTTGGGTTTCTTCTTCCGCTTTCTTCTTTTTTCTTGCCTTAACCCTTTCTGTCTTCTTATAAATAATATTATTATAATAATTATTATAAACTTAAAGTCTGTTCACTGAATTTTTTTGACAATCCAGTTTAAAGTGTGCTGCAAGAGTCCAAAAGAGAGAACACCAATGCAATGCAATCTTTCTCAGGTGGAATAATCAGTCTTACTGATGCCATCAATGTGTTGGTGAACTTCTTCAGGTCCTGTGTGGCCGAGCGGGAAGCTTCCGGTCAACAAACTGATGAGAACGCGACAGCAGAGGGCGACTCTTCTTGTTGCAAAAACAAGTCCAGTTCCATTAGAAATAAAATGACCCTACTCCTCAGCTGATTTATTCTTACTCAGCAAACACTTTCCTAATGAGTTTATGGTCTCAGTCGCTAGTTTCATGTCTTCTTCAACACAGCATGATGTTCGTTTAGTAAATTATGGTCCCATTTAGAGGAAAATAGACCAGAAAGCAGAGTATGCTTCAGGGCCGGATTATCTGTGATTGACATGTCGTTATGATGGTAACCTGTCAATCAGGCTAGAGTGACTTGTACCCTCGGCACTGTGTAAATTTAACCAGCGGCGTTGAAAAAGCTTATAAGGAGTTGGCTGTTCACTTTCTCTGGTGAGTACATTTAGTTTTAAGCCTGTTTTTCCTTAGACAAAATTATTAGCCCTGTTAAAATTAGGGTGTATTACAGATGCACCTAGCTAACCAAGCTAGCTAGCTCCGCACACGGCCGTTAGCTCCGCCGTCTCGTCCAAATATGGTCATATCCGGTGCCGCTGGTTGCAAAAAATCAACATGGCGGCGGCCTAAAGGCCAAACTGGAGGCTTCAAAAGGCTTCATGGGGGCATGGCTCAGCTGCTGTTTATTGCTGTTGTTCCACTGTCCTGTCTCTGTGGTGTCTATTTGTGTGATGTTTGTGCAAAAAGAGAAGAAGGTAGTGTGCACAGACTGGAGAGGCTGTAGAAGGCAGCTGGAAGCCTGGACAGATGCTGTGATTTCATTATGCTACATACAACAGCGGAAGGGTGCAAAATGATGTAATATAGGGCATATTATTTAATAATCATATTATAGTAGTATATTTTAGTACTGTAATTTGCGTTTGGTGTGTTTGAGTTGGTCTTGAAATTTGCATGTTTGATGAAAACATTTCCCTGCACAGTGTTTGCTCTTCGTGTTGGCTCTGCAAACAGTTCTGTGTTCTGTGTGCGCATTGAGTTTGTGAAGTGACATTTTTCCGCCAAAACCCCCCTATTGCAAAGACGCAAGAGTAAAGCTTGATAACATCGACAAACTTAAATATCATTTTTTGATGTTTGTGAGAAGAATATCATTAAGAAGTTCAACTCATCAAAATAAGGCGGAAAATAATGTTTGAAGGATGTTGGGATTGATTGCTATCAATAAATAACATATTTTGTGTTCCAAATTGCCAAGAAATGAGTAAAGGTGGGGGGCAAATTCAGTCTGAAATCGGTGTGCATCGTTTTGCTACAGTTTCTGGGTTGAACAATCCCACACTCCACCCTGAAGCCTAATGCTGCAGTCCAGTCACAATAGGGGGTCAGAATTTCCTTTCCAGGTGCCTGAACCCAAACGTGAACAAAAAACATGGCTGACCCAGTGCAGTGCGCTTGGTGTGAACTAAAAAGATGGCTGTTTCAGTGAAAACAAGTGACATAAACATACGGAACTTTGTTGTATTTTTCCTAATGTTTTCCTGAATAACTAAGATGACTTTCAGAGGTTGTACCCAGCTACCTAACATTGGCGATATGTTGACATCAGTTTACAGAACAGATTTTACTATATGATAGTATGTATTATCTTAATTAGATACAGGCAAACATACTTTATGTTGCCTTTTAATTATTATTATTATTATTTATTACACAAAGAAAAGAAGGTCACTCAAATAAATCACAAAATAACGTGATTTTAAGTTGTTGATACCTTCTTATTTCAGGACTTGATAAAAGTCTATAAAAATGCTGATTATTTTTTTGATTGGAGGTAAAAAACAAAAACAAAGCTTATACAGCCACAGTAATAAACAGACCAGGACTCTCTCTCTATTGCTATTTATCATTTAATTATCATTCATGCTAACTCATGATGAGTAAATGTGATGGCCACAGACATGCTAAAAGTGGTAACCTTGTGCACAGTTTATGCAGTTATTTCTCCCCTTAGGACTGGTTTATTTATACATACATACTTTAGTTGCAGACATTTATGGAGGTACAAATAATGTACAGGACACTTTTTTTCACCTACATATACTTTATGTAGTTGACCGTACAAAGGTATCTTTTTAGAGCGCACACAATTAGTTACTTTTAGACTGGATTGTCTTTCTATTTTAATAACCAGTATTTCTTTTGAGCTCACCATGCAGTCTGCTGGTCTAAACGGGTGGATCCTGGAGCAAGAGCTGCTTTTTAGGGGAGTGTTTAGCTAGTTTCAACGTTTTTTTGTAGTTTAAGTAGTATCGTGTTCTTGTTAGTCTCCCCTGTGTGTCATATCTGGTCTGATCAGCCAGTATATAAGTCCCCTTTGTTTCTCTTCCAGTAGGTCAGTTGTATTTTGAGTTTGTTAGGTTCAGAGCAGGGCCCAAACTTTATCTTTATTTGTTGTAAAGATTTTTGGGGGGAAATAAAAACCCTTTCTTTTGAAATTTACCTGTGACTCCTCCTGCCTTACTGCTTGGTCCCTCACAGTAAAAAAACTATCTAGTAGTGTTTTACATACAGCATGTGAGCAAATGAGACTTAAATATGAGTCCCAACTTAGAAGTATTTGATAGGCCTGTCTAATTCCTGAGAAAGTTTATTAGCGGAATGATTGTGAGAAGCGCTCATGATCAGGCACGTGCACAAATAAACGTCAAAAGGGGCTTGAACACCTGGCCGTTTTTCTGGGGTGCTTTAAAAAAAAAAAAATAGAATACATTGCCCTCCCTCCCTCTCTCCCTCTCTCTCCTTCCTTATCTCAGCAGATGCACACATCAGCACATCAGACACACAGACAGGCAGCCAGCAGCCCCTCCCAGCTCCTTTCCCAGCTGTGTTTTTCTTGGCTTGTGTGGAGATGAGTAGTGATGAACAAAAGACCAAGCTACCAGTGTCTCCAGTTTACAGCTAATAAGCCAAAAGACAAATAGCTACTGTCATAATTTAGCTAAAGTTTAGCTAAGGCAATATATCATGGCCATACAGGCTAATGTACTGTACTTAATGGAGACACGTGAATACAGTAACATTTGTGTTTATAACGTCATCATAGTCGCCACATTGATGCACATCAGGCGTTAACTGAAAAAAACTTTTAAAAATGCACTAATTTTCATCCATTTACCAAGGCACTGCAGGTGAATAGGATAAACAAAATAACTAAAGCATCTCACCGCAGAACTTCCCCAGTCAGTTTGACGTACATCAAGAGTCGTTTCCCCTCAAATGGTATATGTTTAAATATAAAGATTAACTTGTTTTGTTTAATTTAGAAGAAATCTACAGATGCTAACAGACAGAGGGTAGGTAGGCTTAAAACTAACACCATCTGAATGTGTATTTTGGAAGTTTTCTAGAAGACATGAAGTAAAAGAAGACATGGATGCAAAATAGACCAAAGTTAATATAATTTTGATCGTTTGAACTGTCCATCTATTAGTTTGTCGTATGCTGAAAGACAACCATCCTTCAAATGTGAAACTAAGTCATTGTCACCATCAGTTATTGTGTGTGTGCGTGTGTGCGTGCCCATGTTAATACTGACCACGATCGCTGTGTGGACTGATTATTTTATTTTGTAGAAATCTGATGAGTACCAAAAAATTGCGTGAGTGTAAGGGAATTATAATAAATTGGTATTGAAGTGAGAGTTGTGTTAACATATTTAACATTTTGTTTAAAAACATTTTTTTAAATAAATAATTATGAGAAGTTCTCTTTTTTTCACTTGAGCCTCTGCCCCAAAAATGTCTGTGTACGGCCCTGCTGCTGATGGTCATTAGTTAAGGCTACACTGCCAAAATACTTTTCAAATCCCTTTTGAGAGAGCAGAAACCGCTCCTCCCCCTTTACATCACACATTTTTAAAGTTGCTGTTGTTTTCCAGCAGGGGCATTTCTGAACTCCTTCTTGCACATGTGACTTAATGTCCCGTCGTGTCTGAATTACACTGTATGTATAAGACACCTACATTCAGTTTATTAGGTATACTAAAATAAATGCAGTCTAATGCAACAGGCCTGCAGCTGATCATATCTTCATGAAGGTGTAGGACTGTTTTTGTTATATTTGTTTTAGGTCATTGGTGGTGGTGATGTTGAACCGTACTGCCTTACACAGACAGATGTTTCTGTTATTTAGTCCACCCTCATTGATATAAATGGGATGGTCAAAATATACATTTTTTATCAAAAGACGAAATTTGACATCGGTATGCCAGACCCCGTTGTCTTTTCCTCATTTTGGCCTTCGACCTCCTTGATAATTGGTGTGTGTAGTCACACCTGGGCCCCTGGACCCTCACCTGAAGGGCCACATCAGCTCTCTTCGGTCACAGCTCTTCTTTGAGTTGTGAAGGCAGGCAGACAGAGAGATGACAAAATGAGAGAGTGGGAGGCAGAGAGGACCGCAAGGCACATCACTAAGGATCTCTGTTATTATCCCCAATCCACACAGCAGTCTGGACACGCTGCTCCACAACAAAGAAAGCACCAATCTCTTCTGACGTACCGTGCGGCCCGCCGCCCCCGGCTATCTTTTAGCCACTCTGTCATGACTATAAATAGCGCCGGCTAGCGTGGGCTAACGGACGCAGAGGGGTGGAGAGATTTGTGGAGATGTTTTCATGAGGTTTGGGGTTTCATGGTAATGTGTGGCCCTTTCGTCTTTCTGATACTGATGTTATGGCGTCCGCTGATTGGAGGAGGTGCATGACTGAAATGAATACTGTTTATGTGTATTGGTGACATGGCAGCTTAATGTAGGATTTGCTACTTTGCGACCCTTCTCCCTTGTCAGTTTTACGCTTATGCACTACACTTAGTACATAGTGATTACATTGTCTCTTATGACTTCTCAGTGCAGCAGTGCAGGTATTAATGCTCACCTGGTTAACAGGTAGCATTTATACATCACAATCCTGTCACTGTTTTTTACTGACTACAGAGAGAAGCTTGTGAATGAGACGAACTTGTCAGAGGATGTCATAAAACACAGTATAGGTGGTCAGGGGCTTTACACTGTAGGACCTAAAGCAGATAGGCCTATAGAGACACACACATACATAGTTACATAATGTAGTTAGGCTAACAACACATTCATATGCACACGTATGCCTTCATTTGTATATACACACGCACACACACACACACACACACACACACCGTGGCTGGGTGTGTTATGTTCCCCGGGGCTCCATGTTCCAGCAGTTATGTCTGCTGTAAAGACTGTGTGTGGGAAGAGCAGGAAGATACGGGTCAACTGCTGCTGCTTCAGATATAATGATGTAACAAGGACGAACGGAGGGGCGGTGAGGAGGGACTCTGGTGTGAGCACAAATGGCAGCAGAAAAAGAGAGCCTTTCTGTTTTGAATTATGAGTATGCCAAAGCTCTGTTCCTAAAACGTATCAGATGTTAGACATTTCTCTAAAAGGACCCAACTGCAGCTCATAAAGCAGTCAGAACAAGGCCGAGATGGTTAAAACAGTGAGTCGGTTCATGAACACTCTGACAGAAGCCAGCTGAATCTAATAATGAGATAAACGCAGTGTTAAGGCTTGTAGATGTCCACATGAATATTAAAATCCCCTACAATAATTACTTGATCTGTTTAAAGGAGTAAACTTGATAAATTTTCACGGAGCACTGTAACAAATTGGCTGTAGTGTTTTCCAGGTTGGGTTGTGAAAGACTAAAACAAGGCTTTAATTAATGTATAGAATTGATTTATAGACTTGAGTTGAAAACTTTATCTTTATCTTTTCACTGAAATGAAACTGAGAAGGTAGATTAAAAAAGCTTGAACAACATTAATAGTCAATCAGTTTATTAATTTTCTTGTTAAAACAACAACAACAATGGTGATAAAGTGGTGTATGACACTGGTTGCCATGCTGAACTCTTCTGTGACAATCCGGCACAAACATTCCTTTTTCAATATTGAGAAACATCACAGCATCCCATAACCACAGAAAAAATAACATTACAACAACAGCAGAGCAATGAAAATCAAACCATGTAAAAAAAAAAAAAGAAGAAGAAGAAGAAAAAAAGAAACACTTTGAAAAGCACTGAAATAGAAAGTCAGGGGTCAAATATAAAAGTACAGTTTCCATTTCTTGATTTGGCACAACTGCATAACAGAGGGTATAAAGTCAAATACCTGTGGGCAGATGTACAATAAAAAAGACAGACACTGAGAGAGGAGACAGATTTTTGCGTTGAGGTGTCCTCAGTGAGCTCGGCCCTGGCATATGATTCATTCAGAAGGACTAACTACTGATGACGCTTGAATTTCATGGTTTGGACTAATGATCCCACCAACTACAAAAACCCAGGGTGGACCAAAACTACACAGTGTAAGTAATACAAAAAAACATACTGTACCAAATTCCAAATCTAATTATGTACTGTACAGGTTTTAATACACCAGTAATACTGGTGTCAAAATCTTGAAAGCAGGACTGAATCCTGAAATAGACTAGTTGTATAAATGGTCTCACGTTATTGTGTGAAATGAGCACAGACTCTGGCAGAATCTGTTTTTGTATAACAGTGGCACAAATTGAAAGCATCGTTTTTTAAGTTTTGAGAATGAAAGTTAATTTGTGACCTTTCAATGAGATGTGGTTGAAAGCTTGAGCTTTGATTCTATTATTATACATTAATTTTAATGGTTTGTTAAATCATCGGGTGCTGTAACACAACTATGCAGTGTGCCCTTAATATGTGGATAGAAACTCAACTCAGTATCAGGGTTAGCTTCAGATTACCCAAACTGCTGTCAGGTTTTGTCCCAAACATTATGTGATTTGACATCAAAATCATCTGTCTCCAGTAAAAATCCCCTCTCCAAAAGGAGAGAGAGAGGATGGTGGGAGAGGAGCGAAGACAACGTTCTGCTGCACAGTTTGGAATGTGTGCTTTTTTCGTGAAATATTTGACAATTTGACCTCTTTGGGTCTCAAACAGGAGCCCTTTTTGACATAGCTCTGTTGATGACTCGGGTGATTTACCTGCAAACTCACACTGGTGACTATGACTATGACACTATGATGAGGTGAAATGTGTTTGCATTGTGGAAATGATTTCCTACTTTGAGAGCGCACACACTGCGAGGTTCAGGTCTTCTCCAGCACACCCTGACGAAGGCAAGGTAGTCGAAAACGTTTGTGTATAAAGCATGGTGTACTGGAGAAGAGTTGCGCACATTTCGGTTTAATGGAATTGCGTTGTGGGAACTACTTCTATAGATAAGGGTTGGAATTAAATTTCAATGAAATGATACCTTTGATATGACACTTCATCAAATGACATTATGTAATGGGAAATGGGTCACCAAACCTCACACAACTCTACATCTCTACACAGTGAACAAAGTTCAGCAAATTCAGAGCTGGATATTTGAATCTGGAGTTAGTGAAGACCAAAACAGAGCTAAATGGAGAATGAATACTTCCTCATATTTTTCAGGTGGCCAGCAATGAGGTGTTGCATGCTGCATGAGTGAGTAGGAAACGCTGGATGTGTTTCACAGGCACTGCATTGCTACGTGTTTGTCTTTTTGTCCAATAACGCTCAAAAATCCCTCAGTATAAATAGAAAAGAGTGTGCTCATTTGACAAAATGTCAGAGACCAGGCAGGTTAGTTGAAAGAGATCTATACTGGAAACCTAAGTCTTGAGTAAATGTTGTCATACTCAGCCCTCACAGCTTGGCCAGAAAAATAGAAACCCTTTCACACGTATTTTGACACAAACAGATACTTTCGGTATTTTTATGAGAAAAAATGGATTGGTCATTCCTACTATGCCATGTCTTCCAGGTTCCTAAAAGTGGATGAATGACAAGAAAGGAACATTTTAAACTGATTAAGAGATTTGCACTGCACAGTAATGTGAATAGCAATAACCTGCTTTGAGAACTCCTTCAAACTGATCAGTGGTTGAGTATTTGGTAAAAACACAAGTTGGAATATATGAGTATCTCCATTTCTCTCCGTATTTTTGAAAATAATAAAAACAAAAGTATATCATCCTCAAAAATCCTGGACTAAAGACATAGAAATACTTAGATGGAAATTGATGGAAATAATAATAATAAATTTAAAAAATCATAATTACCTGTGTGTTGTGTATGATCCTGAGATAAACTGCCAATCTACATGTGCCTAAAGATATCAACATGTAATTTGCCAGGGGTTCCAGAGGTTCCTCTGCTGTGATACAGGTTCCTCATCTGAGACTGAGCTTTGTCAGACACATCAGGGACCAGGGGGATTGTCTCCAGTCAACAGTAACAGACATAATGTGTTTCCATTATATTTGTCAGATGCAGATTTACACAGTGTGATTTTTGAGAGGTCTTGGCTGAGGTGTGGTCTTTGTGGGTATGAGCACAGATGTAAATTTTATCCCTAAGGTGAAAGCTAAATCACACTGTGCTGCTGAATGATCATCTCCCCCAACTGTGCCACAATGCTCACCTGGACAGGTTGGTTCTCTTCACATTATCGTGGAAAAACAGCTGTCGCGTGCGCCATTATTGTGTATGTGTGGTGTGATGCCAGAGGGTGCGCCGCGCGGAGTGGGGATGCGGCGAAAGTTGAAATTTGCTGAACTTTGACTCAGACTGTGCTGACCTTTGAGGGTGCAGCCAATTGCTGTTCACTACTGCTTAAAGTGAAAGATGGACAAAAAACAAATTACTTGTGTTTTTGAATCTCCACAACTGTACAATAATAAATTGGCCTCCTATCGAGACCAGACAAAAAAAGACATTCGATTGGTGAAATATCAGCATGCAAATTACCAGGTTTGTTACAAAAACACAAATTGAGTCTCTGAAACATAGCGATCTACTACTAGCAACATTAGCATTGTAAGTGGCGCCGTTCAGCGCAGCGCCATCAGGTATTCCGGACTGGTAAATCCTGTATTCACAGCACTAAATACTGTGTGGACATTTTTTACCCTTGTTTTTCCGCTGTAATGTGAATACACCTTTAGCCAAGAAGCTACCAAACACTTGCATAACAAAAAGTTGCCTCGCACCCAAAGTGCAGCATTACAGCCCAGTGTTGTTGGACTGGATCTGTACTTGTCTATTGTCTGTATTTTCCCTCCAGATGTGTTTTTCAGAGCACAATCTGAATTTAAGAAAAGTAAATTTAAAACTGTGGTTGAAGGTAGAATTGTCACAGTTTGCCTCTCAGTCCCTTCCTGCAGCCACACTCTCTCATCCCCAGCCCCCTGCATTATTCTCACTATTTGTCCCTGTCTCTCCCCAGACCTGCCCTCCTCTAGCTGTCCACCAGATGCCTCGTCTGCATTTGGGCCCTAACTCTGTATTCCTGCTACCCTCGTGACAAAAATTAAATAATGTTGACATTTGGGTCATTCTCGCCTTGTTTGCAGCCTTTGCATTCAATTGTGCCTTCCATTCAAAATTAACATGTCAAATTCAGATGTATGTATTTTAAAGCACTAATCTCTCTCCATAGAGGGTCCGGTGCGGATTCAGAGGAGGGAAGCGGCACAGTGCGTGATGATGCCTGTTGTCTTGATGAATGTCTGTGCTGGGTCTGTCCTCTACACATGGAGGCTCAGCTCTGTGCTCTTCAGCTGGTGGGCCTGGATAGTGCAGCAGACCTGTTGAGCGTGTACAGGAAACTTTGTCTTTGCAAGCCTGAGATAGATGCAGCATGCAGGGCCTTTCGTGGTGGCGGACTTACACACCAAAACCAGTCGACAAGAGCAGAACTGAACAGGACCAGTGAGTTGGGGGAGGAAAAGGAAAAAAACAGAGTGTAGTGAAATGTGACTAAATTAAATAGCTGAGGACAGGAAGGACATTTCTTTGCCTCTCAGCCTTTTCTTTTCTCAGTGTAGTGTGGCCCAAATGATGACGGCTGGCTTACATTTACACACAGGGTTAAAATACAAGTGGAATCCACACTTTTTTCTTCATTATTTGACAATTAAACAAGTTTTACTATTCCACAGCTCACAGGGATGCGTCATGTATGGAGGGCGGAGGGGGGGGGGCTTAAGTGTCTCTTTATACCCTGTTTCCATAGAAACTTGTCATTTACATGTTTTATTTTTGTAGGTCCTGGGATCAGACCTTGTCATATACAAAGAGCAGTTGAAAATTGGCCTGAAAAAGACTTCAAAATTACACTGTGGCTGTACAAAATCATCTTTTTTCCTTGTTTTTTTATTTTTTTATTTCTTATTATATCAGAAGTAGCACCTGTGTGCTTTTACATACGCACTTTATAACATTACTTTTAAAGCTGGAAATAGCTTTTCTCCACTCAATAAAAATATGTATAGTTTCATAGAATACTCCTACTGCAAGCATTATCATTATCAATAACGTCATATTCTTTGTTATAACAATGTTATGAGACAGTAACACTGTATGTTATGAATGACTGTATCCCAGAGTTTGATAAAGCTGATGGTCATACTTCCCCTCAGGATGTAATTGTCTTCCAAAAGACAGTTTGCCTTTGTTAGGTGATTCCACTTCAGTCCTATTTTACAAACTGCTGGGCTTTGGCCTCCAAGCCCAGATCAAGGTTTAACCTGAAGAGCTAATGAGAGAAGAAGATGAGCAAGAGGAGGATGGATGGATGGATGGATGGACTGAAGGAAGGGGAAAATGGAAGAGGAGGACAGGAAGTTTGGTTCTCAGGGGAACCGCCGGACTCCGAATCTTGGATCCTTGGTGTCCCGGATTTCAATCTGGAGGGGGAACAGAGAGAGAAGAGAGACTGCGTCAGGACGGGTGCAGCAACATCTTAGCTGAGAAAAATAAATCAACATGTTTGGGTAGAAATATACCTGGTGAGGGGAGAGAGGGGGGGGGGGTTGCAGGAGGGAAGAAGGGTCAGGACTCATTCATGCTCTGTGTGCTTTACACTTTCAACACTGACACACACTGAGCCATGTTTCATGAAGTCACAGTGACAAATGTCACAAATGCATATTTAAAATATATAATGGTGACTGTACAGTAAACAGGAAGTCACTGCGTCACTAGCTGCTGACCTGGGAGTTAGAGTGTATTTAATAACAACTAATCTCTATGTAAGAAATAGTTTGTGTTGTGTAATCTGTTTCAATTCAGTGATGCATTTAATTAAATAACATTATAACTAGGCTATGTTTGAACTTATGAAGGGCTGGTTGACCCCATCCTTGAGCCCATTTGCAGAACTCAGAAACTTTACCTAATCACAGAGCCATCAGAAATGACATTCTGGACAACACGATTCACACATTGTTTTGGTTCCATTTCCCTGCCCCCTTTACATCTCTTTGCATCTCCTTTTCAAAATCAATTCTAAACTCACAGTCACATCCTGTAAATAACAACAATAAAATCACAATACATTGACGTTAACCTCCTCCATGTTCACTGCTCTGTTGCATGCAAAAGGTTGTTATTGCTCTACCTTATTTTCATGGCCCTTAAGATGCTACAAGCTATGTCATGTGACATTTATTTAATGCTGCAATAATCAGTGTTTTGCCACTAGGAGGCAGAAAAACGCCAAAACAAAGATCCACAGTTCCACCACAGATCCTCAGCCACCGCCACGGCCTATCCCTGCCTTATACCTTTGTTATGGCTTACATGTTAGCCAATAATTGGCCACTTTCACATCCAGCACATCATCACCATTTGTAGTTTGTGATTTTGGATAGTCATCTCTGCACTTAATCTCTATCCGGTGTCTGCTGCTCTGCTCCATTTGGCTGCAGATGGAAGGGAGAGAGGCGGCAGAAGGGCTCTGACATATGAGTCAGTGCGAGCTGGCGAGATGTGGAAAATGAAAGGGACCAAAAACAAACATAAAGAAACATACTCATGCAATGGACTTGAAAGGTCACACCTTAATACATTTTCTCTCACATTTTCCAGACTCCCTGTAAACAACTCATTTCAGTGCAGCATTATTACTGACTTACTTCAAATAATTACTATGTACAGGATGGTCAAAAAGGAATACTTTTATGCCGTGTGGATTTGTTCCAATTTGAAACACAAAATATATTAAGATTCAATAAGAAATGAAAAGATAGATAAAATAAATCATAATACTGCTTTTCTATTGTCTAGATAAACAGAATAGCACAATAACAGATCCTCCTGAGAGGAGCTACTGACTGTACTGTCAATAGGAACATTTAACTCAGCAACTAAATTAAGCAAGCAGCAATCTGACTTGCTATCCTAACCCACCATTATAACCCCAGCGCTGCCTCTCCTGTTTAGCTGGGTGGAGGAATAGGGGGTGGGACACAGGGGCTGATGATACATATAAATATGTATAGTACTTTCTGATGGTTAATGGGGATAGTAAGGTGCATATGTTGGGGATTATTTTGTAATTAATCTGTTTGGGATGTCCTGTCACTCTGGCTCCATTGCCCTGTGTGAATGCCAAGGGTGTGCTGACACACAGTAATCGCCATACTTCTCAGTTACTGGCCTTGATCCAGGCCAAATACAGTGTGGATTTTTATATTTGTTTGGTGCGGTTTGCTTTCACGCTGCCCTTTTTGAAAGTGAACCGGAATTTGTAATCAAAACCACACGTGTGATAAGGTCATCCATTCACTGGACGGAAAGAAAGCAGGAAGTGCAAAGGTAGGCTAAATTATCATGGAGATCTTCTGTAGGGCAATTTTTGTTCTTTTAACTGGTTTGGTGTTATCAGCTACAATGCAATGCAATTTGCAGAAACTTGTGAGCCTCATATGATATGGTGTCATCTATACGATGTTGTAATTAGCATTTTGCAAAATACAATGAGCATTTTGCGCCTGCTGTGCCATGTTGACAGTGGCACTGCACAGAAGATGGATCAGGTATAAAGTTTGAATTCATACAACCAGATCAACAGATTATTACATCAGAATTATTACTGCTAATATTACTGCAAACTGCTATGTGTAGTGCTATCACTACTGAGTCATATTTAGCCATTTCATTAGCCCTAATTACATAATATAAATCTGACCCTGTCACACTGCCCAGGCACACAGTGCATTTGCTTCCAGATTTGTCTGTCATATGAGGTAGTTGCAGTGTAATTAAAGACAAAATCTGCACCAACTACGAGAGCCTGTTAACTCTCGTAGTGCAGTGCTTTCTGCAGTTGGGTTGGATCAAGGTCGGGCCACATTCATGCTTTTAAAAAAACATACCAGAGTTCGTTTGGAAGCAGTCTGAGACCATGTCTTCAGCTGGGTCTAAGTACGGTTGTTTGGTTCCGCACCAGAGTGCGATTGCTGTATTCACACCTGCCCAAAAGATCCGCACCAAGGGGGTAAACGAACCTGAGTTTGATTCAACCAAACCAAACAAGACGGGTGTGAATACAGTCTTAAATTCTGCCTCGCATCCAGCAACCTTCCTTCTCCAGCTCAGTTAGGTTGGGTCAGCGTGAGGACAACACATGTGCTCAGGATTTCTCTTTATGTCAAAGTCCGGGTTGATGACAATACAATCCCAGCTTGAGGTCCACCTTCTAGCTTTCATCAGTATCGAATGGTCTTCATCAGCTGGCGTAGCTGTCATGGAGATGGATCTGATAAATATGATCCAGATCCATCGTAAAGAAAAAAGTCCACCTGCTGATGAAGACCATGTGATACGGTTGAATGCATTAATGTTTGATATTTCCAATCCTGTTGTTAAATTGAACCATCCATCCATCCATCCATTGTCAACCACTTATCCTGCGTACAGGGTCGTGGGGGGCTGGAGCCAATCCCAGCTGACATCGGGCAAAAGGCGGGGTACACCCTGGACAGGTCGCCAGTCCATCGCAGGGCTTAAATTGAACCACATTTTTTTAAATTTTTACATCTACACCATTTGTTAAATCTTTAATCTCTGTAAACATGTTAATAAGTGAGCTGCAGAGGGCTGCTGTTTAGCTCACCTGGTATAGCACAAAATACAAGGCTGAGTCCTTGCTGCAGTGGCCGGGGTTCGATTCCAGCCTGTGACCCTTTGCTGTGTGCTGTCCTCTTTTTCTCTTTCCTCCACATTTCTTGTCTCTCTCTACAGTTGTTCTATCAAATAAAGGCAAGAAGCCTTTAGAGCTTTAGAGCTGTAGAGGTGTAGGCAGGCCTAGCCCAGGTAGTTGTTTCACCATGCTTTAAGTCTTTATGCTAAGCTAAGCTAATTGTCTGCCTGCACTAGCTTCATATTGAAAGCGAATACATACATATTTCCTAAATGTCAAAATTGTTCCTATTAATTCCAGATCAGATTTCACGCCATCTTAACACTGGTGGGCCAGTTACTCCTGCTTTTAGAATAAATCCTCAATAAAATTAAGTGAACCAATATTCCATTCACACCATTAGTGGAATAAAATACAAATAACAAATTTGCTATTACAGGGGAGCAAACATAAGGAGACGTAAAAAGGATTCACATTGTCCTTTACAAAACAGAGGGGAAGGACAGCCATCAGAACTGATCCAAGTACATGCAAGGGTGACATGCTGCACAGATGGATCAACATGTCATATAAACTAATGGGAGAAACTGGTTGGTCTTACTCCGTCCATTCGTAGAGAGGAGCCAAGATGGAGCTGAAGGGAGGAAGCAGTTTTAAAATAAGATCATCATGGTATATTTCTTTTTTATTACCGTTGGTCTGAAGAAAGTTCACAAGCATGTATACTATTTTCAGCAACTCAATGTTTTACATTAACACAGGTTCAGACGGACAGAGCTGCCCTGTGGTTTAGAACCTCGCTGGTTCAGAAATTCAAACCTGCAACCTCAAAATCACAAGCCCACTTTCATAAAATCCAGGCTATGGACACCCCTGCTGATTGTTAGTCAAGGCGGAGGGAAAACTGAGTAAAGATCAAGCGGGATCTAAACGCAGCTGCACTATAGGGCTGCCGCGATAACCGCAAAATTGAAATACCGCGCTATTGGTCATGCCTACCGCGGAGGATGGCACTCCGTAACGGTTCAAGGACGGATCGCCATGGGTTGTACGTGACCCGACTTCAAACTTGGAAGCTGTAAGTGTTGCCGTGTTTTGTGTTGTTTAACTGTCAGTCGCGAGAAACTATGAACGGTAAGCCTCATTTGAAGCTCACTAACTAACGAGTGTAGTGTGTCGGACGCCTGCAGCTGTTTTTCATGTTGCTTTCTGTAGAAATTTAGTTGTAACGTTACTACAGCGCAGTGGTTAGTTGTGGACAACTCATACTGCTTTGCACCGGTGTGTGTGTGTCTGCGGTATGTAAATTGACTTGAAAGACATGCCCAGTAATAGCTACGGTCAAACTACAAAAATGAGTTTGCTTGGCAATGTTGTTGAGTGGCACGCAGCAGTTAGCATGCTCAGACCATAAAGCTGCTGTTAGCGGCTCGCTGTGCAGTGAGGTGAGATCCACAGACACTCTTACTCTGCTTTATGGCACCAAATTACTCCATTGATAAAAATGTGATAACACCGCATGTTGAGCCCCAACAACAAAACAACGCT
>NC_060167.1:35780265-35801633 GCF_021292245.1 Micropterus dolomieu
AAATTTTTACATCTACACCATTTGTTAAATCTTTAATCTCTGTAAACATGTTAATAAGTGAGCTGCAGAGGGCTGCTGTTTAGCTCACCTGGTATAGCACAAAATACAAGGCTGAGTCCTTGCTGCAGTGGCCGGGGTTCGATTCCAGCCTGTGACCCTTTGCTGTGTGCTGTCCTCTTTTTCTCTTTCCTCCACATTTCTTGTCTCTCTCTACAGTTGTTCTATCAAATAAAGGCAAGAAGCCTTTAGAGCTTTAGAGCTGTAGAGGTGTAGGCAGGCCTAGCCCAGGTAGTTGTTTCACCATGCTTTAAGTCTTTATGCTAAGCTAAGCTAATTGTCTGCCTGCACTAGCTTCATATTGAAAGCGAATACATACATATTTCCTAAATGTCAAAATTGTTCCTATTAATTCCAGATCAGATTTCACGCCATCTTAACACTGGTGGGCCAGTTACTCCTGCTTTTAGAATAAATCCTCAATAAAATTAAGTGAACCAATATTCCATTCACACCATTAGTGGAATAAAATACAAATAACAAATTTGCTATTACAGGGGAGCAAACATAAGGAGACGTAAAAAGGATTCACATTGTCCTTTACAAAACAGAGGGGAAGGACAGCCATCAGAACTGATCCAAGTACATGCAAGGGTGACATGCTGCACAGATGGATCAACATGTCATATAAACTAATGGGAGAAACTGGTTGGTCTTACTCCGTCCATTCGTAGAGAGGAGCCAAGATGGAGCTGAAGGGAGGAAGCAGTTTTAAAATAAGATCATCATGGTATATTTCTTTTTTATTACCGTTGGTCTGAAGAAAGTTCACAAGCATGTATACTATTTTCAGCAACTCAATGTTTTACATTAACACAGGTTCAGACGGACAGAGCTGCCCTGTGGTTTAGAACCTCGCTGGTTCAGAAATTCAAACCTGCAACCTCAAAATCACAAGCCCACTTTCATAAAATCCAGGCTATGGACACCCCTGCTGATTGTTAGTCAAGGCGGAGGGAAAACTGAGTAAAGATCAAGCGGGATCTAAACGCAGCTGCACTATAGGGCTGCCGCGATAACCGCAAAATTGAAATACCGCGCTATTGGTCATGCCTACCGCGGAGGATGGCACTCCGTAACGGTTCAAGGACGGATCGCCATGGGTTGTACGTGACCCGACTTCAAACTTGGAAGCTGTAAGTGTTGCCGTGTTTTGTGTTGTTTAACTGTCAGTCGCGAGAAACTATGAACGGTAAGCCTCATTTGAAGCTCACTAACTAACGAGTGTAGTGTGTCGGACGCCTGCAGCTGTTTTTCATGTTGCTTTCTGTAGAAATTTAGTTGTAACGTTACTACAGCGCAGTGGTTAGTTGTGGACAACTCATACTGCTTTGCACCGGTGTGTGTGTGTCTGCGGTATGTAAATTGACTTGAAAGACATGCCCAGTAATAGCTACGGTCAAACTACAAAAATGAGTTTGCTTGGCAATGTTGTTGAGTGGCACGCAGCAGTTAGCATGCTCAGACCATAAAGCTGCTGTTAGCGGCTCGCTGTGCAGTGAGGTGAGATCCACAGACACTCTTACTCTGCTTTATGGCACCAAATTACTCCATTGATAAAAATGTGATAACACCGCATGTTGAGCCCCAACAACAAAACAACGCTGTATGTCCAGAACAACATATGTGTGTAAGTGTTTTCTTACTGGAAGCCTTAGCCTATTCACTTAAACGTAAATAAATGTCATTTTTGAACATTTGCTGACACTACTGATGCCCTGGTTTTCTTGGGAGGTCAGTCTCATTAAGTGTCTTCTGTGGATCTGTCAGGTCTTGGAAGATTGGGCTACAAGACTACACAGAAAGCCTGTATTACAAACGTTTCCCAGGTGGGGATGATTAACAAAAGGACACCATAAATGTATTAAGATAATGCGCAGTGAAAGTTGCTCACTGGGAGCATTCACCAAAAATAGTAGGGATAATGTTTTTAGCCTTCCACATTTTTGAGCATGCACATCAGAGTCCTGCTAGAGTCCTGCCTCCTGCTGACTCCTGGCACACATGAATGGCACGAGAAGAATTTACTGATACAGTTTTCCAAGACTTTGCCCTAATGGATCAAATTGCAATAAAACAAGTCAGTGTAATGTAAACAAATATATAAATATTACCAATAAATATAAAAAACATATGACTAGTGTCAAAGCCATTTCTTTTGTATTGATTCTGTATGCGGAAGTAGTGTTTTTCAGCCAGTACAGTAACTGAGTTGTGTTATGGGAAGTTTAGGCTCCAATGCCAGACTAAAAGTCAATATAGGCATCTCAGTGGTATCTCAGTCTTCTTTGACTTTCATTATGTTTTTTTAAATCTGCCCCTAATAGTCAACTAAACCGTTGATGAGAAGTGTCTTAGTTGACCAATTTTCATTGGTCAGTTAGCTGCAGGACGAAAAGTTTCAGGGGATTGCTGCAACAAAACCTTTTCTTTTGTGACACACATGTCACACGCAGGCGCACTTCTTGTCAGTGCCATGGATGTGGATGTTATTACGCATCCATGGTCATGTGTCTTATACATGGCACTGCTGCTAACTGTAGGCTCTGCCATTGGCTAGTTATCCCAGTTAGTGGTTCTGTTAGGTGACTCTACCTGTACTGGGAGCTCAGAGTACCGGGGGAGTGTTGGTGTTTGTTTACACCACTAGCTTTAGACCACGGAGAGGAAGAGACTGTTGGAGAGCGAGGCCAGAAAGAGAACCAGAACCGGTGCCAAGAGACGTCAAGCAGAGAGGAGCAAGTTTGTAGCGAGTTCAATTGTAAGTAGTAGTTATATCATCCATCATGTTAATAAGTCTGTGAATTCCTGTGTTTTGAACAAGACATCAAGACATGGGTGATAGCAACCCGCAGCTCTTGTAAAAGCAAGAGGAGCGGTAGCTCCTTCAAACTTTACTACACTTTTGTTATTTATCTTTTTTTCCCGGCTTTATTGCCAAAACATGTGTTACCTCTGACATAAGTACAGTCACCGGAAGATGAAGACAGGGTTTTTTGGATTAAAGAGCAGCAGACCATGATCCACATGGCCCAATCAACTGGACCGGGCGCCACAGCGGGTGCGGTGATCGCTTAGAGGAGAGGAAGGAGCGCCAGGAGAGGAGCCATGATGGCCCGGCTTGGACTTAATTCTGCTCCTAAAGATCCGGTCTGGACAAAATGGAACTCGTATTGATCAGACAGAGGAATTCAGAGATTGTTGTGCCCACATCGTTACAGAGACCTGCCCCATCAACATCCTGGATCAAGCACTCGGCAAGTGGTCCATGTTTCGAGCCGTCAGTGCAAGATTGTATATTTTAACGACTCATTATTATGGTTTTGTGTTAGTCTGTAATGTAGTACAGTGTTAACACTTTTACTTATAACATTCTTTCTCAGCCTGGAAATGAAACCTTTTTCTGTTGCTCACAAAACCTTTATCTAAATAATTAATTTAATATCATAAATGAATAATTGACTAATGGCTTGAACTAGCGACTACTAGTCGCCTAGGAAAATCTTTAGTAGGTGGCAGCCCTAAAAACAATTAACTGTGATCCTCTTGATGATCTAGTATCTACTCTATATAGACACACTGTATACATATTATTTTCTTTGAACAACTTCTCCTTTCAGCTCTCCATCTGCTTTTAAACAATACATGCACAATGTAACGTTGAAAACTGTTCTGAAATACACCACAGACATTGCATATTAAAATATTTAAAGCATTATTTCTTTTTCATTTTGAGACATGTAAGACAAAAGACTAGGCAGGAAAAAACCATTAAGGCAGATTACACACGCCCAGCTCTTCCTCTTGAAGCAGTAGAGATGGGTTTCCTCGTGCTGGTGCTTTTAACAGTTTATTTTTCATGCACCGAGGCGCCCAGCTGCTCACGTCACATTTGTGTTTGTGGGCTTTTTCTTTAGATCAGCTTGGCTTGTAATTAGGCTTTGTTTTGTTTTTTTCTCTCGGTCTGATCTTTCTTTGATGCTGACTACACACACAGTGAATGCCGGAGGATCTGGTGTACGCAGCAGACACACTCCTCAGTGAAAGGCCTTCCTCAATTTGACGTCTCCTCTCCACTCGCAGTAGGCCTCGCTCCTTTGGGAAAGCAGTGTGCCCAAGGATGTTTCTCACAACAATGCATCCACCTTTTGTTTTCCCACTGATTCCTTCTCTTCTTCTACCCCTCTGCCTCAACACAGCTCTTTGGCCTGCTCATGTCCCCTGAATGGAATATATCACTTTACCACGGCCTCTAATGTGACCAAACATCATCTGTCTGATGAAGAGGAGTGCAGGATATCTGACCTGACACCAGGTACCGCCAGCTGAGGGGAAACTGTACTCACTGAACAGGAATGGATTACCGTGTGCTTAAATTACAAAAGTTGGCAGTTACATGCAGGATTAGTCTGACATGTGATGGACTGTGAGACATGATCTGTGCAAGAGTTTTAAAAGATTGGTAATTTAAAACATTGAAAGCAACATATTTGGTTGAAACAATGACACATGAACACCCTGAAGTTGTGTTTTTCAGGCAATAATTGAGCTGTGTAATCGGAAGCGTAGGCTTCAATGCTTTGATTTGACCATTACCAATGTCAGAAACCAGCTACTAAAGATGTACTGTACGACACCACAAAGAATCCATCCATTGTCAACCACAATCCCAACCTGCATTGGGCAAGCGGCGGTACACCCTGGACAGACCACCAGTCTGGGCACACAGACACAAACGACCACTCACGCTCACACCTAAGGGCCAATTAGAGTCTCATATTAACCTAGCCTGGGACGACCAAGGATAGAACCCCAGACCTTCTTGCTGTGAGACAACAATGTTAACCACAGCACCACCGTGCCACCCAGAACAAAGAATACAAATAATAATTTAATTTACAATTTTTACACTCCTAGACCTAAAGACAGGCCGTGAATAGTGACAATCAATTAATTAGACTAACTTATTATTTAAATTTGGCATTTGGATACTCCTCTTATGATATAGTCATTCATTCATTTAAATGCAAAACATAAAATGAAGAGTTGTCAAAAGAAATCCGTGTGTTTCCATCTAAGCGACTTTAGTGTTACATAACTCATGATGGTTTGATGCATGAACGAGGAACTTTTTAGAATTCTATCCATATATTTGTTTGTTGTTGTTGTTGAAAGAAAGGGGAGTATAGCACAAAACCAAAAACATCTCGTAGGTCCAGTTGACAGATCAGGGGAGAACAGACACACATACATCAGCAGTTTACATAGTACTACATTGTACAGAAGTGAGTAAAAACTGGGTGTTAACGTCAGGAAGCTGATTGTGACTTTGTGAACTTAGTGAACGTTATAAACAACGGAGATACATGAGACATATAATCTTTAAACAAAATCAAGTTCCTCTGGCTCCTTCTCCTGCTCCTAATGCCACTTGTAAGAATCCACTGCTCGAGGGTCAAAACAACCAATCAGAGCCAGTATCTTCAGTACGGCTTCGAAGTTTTGCAAACACAATGGCTGAGAAACAACCAGCAGCAATAAAAGAACTGCCCGTCCCTCCTTTGCCAACAACACGTGTTTTGTGCTACACATGAGTGAACTTCATTAGATTCTATGTCATGGTGCTCGCATCGACGAATGGCAAAAAGGCACGAGGACAAACAGTTGGGAATAACTTTTGAAGGGGGGCTGTGGTGTACTAGCCTCTCATCCCACTGTTAGACGTTGTAGCACTCTGCCCTAGGCCGCGACACGGAAGAGGGATGTCTTACGGGTTGAAGCGAGAGGGACCGCCATCCTACAACGGATGATGTTTCACAGGGCAACTGGCTCCTTCTTCTGGGTTGGTGGGGGGCGGAGTGATACAAACAGAGAGAGACGCGGAAGGTTTTGCATTGTATGTTCCATTGTTACTGACTGCTGATTTAATAAAAACTTTAATATTTATGAAAACGAGTAATGCTCTGCTTTTAGAGATCACTGATCCAGTGTGTGGGTCTGAAATGCTATTTTTATGTAACTGGATTCCTGCTGAAGTAACTGCAAGTTAAAGGGTAACACATCAAAGTATGTTTCCAGGTGTTGGGTAATGCTTGTGTGAGATAAGTTGTGTAAATATTTTTGTGGCTCCAGAGGGGACTGAGTGAAGTCTGATGAATGTCTTTAACTGATGATCCATTAAGTGTTAAATAATCACATAAACTGATAGTGACATTTCTTAATAGTGAGCAACAGAAATTCATAATACATCCTGCATTAAATCACCATGAGTCATGCATTAGTTATGCATTACCTAAAGGAGACCTATTATGCTTTTCCATATTTTATGACTTATCTACAGTGTTACAATGTTGGATGTTCATGTTAAACACGGCCAAAGCTTCAAATAATGAGGTTAAAGTATTTAAAAGAAATCCCTGTGCGCCAAAACATCAGATTTCCTCCTGTTCTGGAGGAATGCTCTGTTTTGAACTGCTTTTCTACCAACGGCTCCGTTTGACGACATACGAGCTAGACACGTTTATGTTATATTCATATATTAATGAAATAGTTTTGTTTGAAAATTGCAAGCCACACATAAAAACAAGTAGATGAAAATTCAAGCCATTGCCTCCTCTCAGGCTGCATATGAAGTCCCCTGCCTCTTTGCTCGGGGCATTGCAAATGTGGAAGCCCAGTAAGTGCTGCCTGACAGGCCAGAGTGCTTCTGGTAGTGTTTTGCACACAACACATGAATTATACAGCAAGTATATATGTAGGTACAGTGTTAATGTGTTCAGACACACGTTAACAACATGCCAACATGTATCTCATTATCTTACTTATCCTGTTTCTTCTTCAGCTTTGCCACCCCTCGCGCCTTTAATAAATGACTGCCATTTTGTTTAGTAGTAGTTTCAATGTGTTAGATTGCATGAGGTATGGATTTTAGACTTTTTTGCATTAGCAATTCAGCAAACTGATACAAACACACACACACACACACACTGCCATGCATAACCACACAATAATACAGACCACTCACAGTTATGAGACCACACACACGCAAGCCACAATGATAACAACGACAATGTGAACTTACCCTTGACACAGCAAAGTCTGTAGAAAAGACAAAAAGAGCAAAGATGAATATTGTTCCTTAATTTACCTGGAAACTGAATTTAACTTGAATCGATACAAACGCTATAGTGCACACACAGTATATACAGTAGTGTCAGTGGTCCCTCCGCGGTCCTCCCCTGTGAGAATGAATGAAGTACTAATGAGATGCCCAAGCTTGGAGGAAAGTGAAGATTTTTTTGTTACAGTTCAAAAATTCTATCATTCAAACAAACAAATTATTAGCAATATTTTTGGCTGCCTGAATGTAGACACATTGTCTCATTTCATTGATGTAGAGGTAGTGTGTGTGTGAATCGTTAATTACAGTCAAAGACCTGGCATCTATAGGTTTCTTCTTCATGTCCTGAATATTCTGGTTAATTACACGCTACACTGCCCTGTGGAGGACATTTTAAAGACCCTCACAGTGGTTTTTACCTTTTGTGCCTGATTATACCTTTTTCTCACGACAGTCTCATTCTCCTGTTGGTTTGTCTTTATTTACGTGTGACTTTGATCACTACAGTATTTTTGCAGTCTATGATATTAGCCACAAACAACCAATAGGCATGCTCCTGGAGCCACAGTGTTTGCTGAAACCGTACGCACAGAATATGTGTGTGTGACAGATCAGATAAAGAAGAGCGGAATTCCAGCTCTTATTTTCTGCCACAGCCTTTACTTTATCTGCATTGACAGGTTACATGCGTCGTGCCTCCTCAAAAATCTAACTATGTTTGAGCTACAGCGACTATGAACATGCTGCATGGAGACAACGAGTGATTGGTTGTGTTTCTGATGATGGTAGAAAGTGAAAGTAACAGAAATGAGAATACACTACAAACCTTCTGCTCGCTGCAATCATCGCTCTCTATCACAGTAAATGAAAAACAAACATCACCTTTTCAAGTAAATAAACTATTCAGTAATGAGACGAGATGAAATGGAAGATGTATCTCCAGTTCAGAGTTCAGAGTTCATCTCTAATGTCACAAGTATGATGGCAGGCATTTATGCAAATATTTGTGCACGACACCTGTCAGGTTTACAGACTTACAGATGCAAAACATGCTTTGCAAAGAGAGGCAGAAGGGAATGGGGATAGAGAGAGAGAGAGAAAGGAAAAGAAAAACAAAAGAACTAAACACTAAACACTGAAAAAGACTGAGATGCAGACAGTGAAAGAGGGACAGACACAGACATATGCAGTGAGAGGAAACCAGAGCCTCATCCTTCTGGAATCTGACACGTAACCATGGAAACTTCCTCCACACACTCGGGGAGTTCCTTCTTCATTTCTCTCAACACAGTCTTCACCTCCTCTGATGATGCTGTGATATCTCTCATAACAACACCAGACATCCACAGAAAAGGCTACGATCAACATTTACTGTAACACACCAGCCACAACTATATCAACCACACAGCTGAGTGTTTGAGGGTTTTGTTAGCTTAGTCAGCACTAGTGAGGAGGTCTACATTTACCATGGTTACAAAAAAGATGTTGCGAGTTGTCGCCCTTATTAAAGTTTGTAACATGCTGTTATGTGCTACTATAAAAATCATTTTCCTGATCAATTAAAGTGCATATGCTAATTTATCCATGTCATACCCTGCATGAACAAATGAATCACCAAATGTGTCCTCAATTTAGGATGTGTGCATGTTTGAAGGATCCATAATTTACTTTATTCAGCAACTGGCGTATTTAAGCGAAGACCATCTCACAACGTTAACCACGTGTTAGAAAGAATCTGGCTTGGCTTAGCAAAAGATCAGGGACCAAACCCTGATCTCCCAGGTGAAAGGCCTGTAGCTGACCCATTCATCCACTATACCTGCTCCCTTTATGTGCTCTGTTTCCCATGTCACCTGACTTAAATCCTTTCTTTAGTTACCACTGAATTGATCCTGATTACTAAATACAACACATCTTTTTTGTAGCATCCATGTTGTTTCCACATAACAACTTAAAGCTCATGAACACACCGACGTTGGAAGAACGACTTCCCTACCCGGAAAATGGGACCATACAAGAAGCATGCGAGTGCACCAGGTTACATATGACAAAAACATGTGTACAATTAGTGCTAGACCCCCTGAAACCCACAGAGATTACGTTGCAGTACCTGCAGCTTGAAAAAACATTGCCATTACTGAGATACTGAGGCTTGATGAGATCCACTGTCACACAGTGTGATGGGATTGTCTATTTCTTTTTGCTTTGGTCAAAAAGTAGCACATTAAATCCTCTTAATGTCCATCCATCCATCCATCGTCAACCGCTTATCCTGCATACAGGGTCGCGGGGGGCCTGGAGCCAATCCCAGCTGACATTGAGGGGTACACCCTGGACAGGTCACCAGTCCATTACAGGGCCACATGTAGACAGACAACCACAACTGATGATTGAAAATGATGGGCAGAACATGCAAACACAACACATTATTTATTAGACTCTCAATGGAATGAAAAAAGTTGTACCCACGGCATGTACACTAGTTTCAACTAGCATTCCCACAATGCTTTGCATTTGAAAGCTGTGTAACAGTCGACATTACAGTCGTGTGACACTGGAATCCCAATTTATTGCTCACTACAGCGCTAGCAGCCCCAGTAATTTGAACAAAAAGTGCTTATATGTGTTAATGTTCCACTTCTCACCTTTGTTGTCGGCCTTCAGCTCCTCCTGCAGGAAGTCGCTCTGCCGGTTGCCAAGCACGAACGCCAGGAAGGAGAGGATGAGGGCATCCAGGATACCAATGATAGCCAGGATGTAGGCCCAGCGCACCGAGCAGTTGCCAAGGGTGTACTTCGCTGTGTCCTCTCCGCACATGTCCCGTATCACCTCGGAGTCCCAGCCATTCGGGAAGATCATACAGCCGAGTACCAAACACACAGCTGGAGGGGAAAAGGAGTGGATGAGAGTTGTGAGTAGAAAGCCTGACAAATGAATATTAAATGAATATCAGATGGTGCATGTGATTACGTTCAGCGTGATGGGTCAAGGTGATGTTCCATTGCAAAGCAGCACAGGAAAGAAAATCGATATGGGAAGAGGGCTGAGTTGTAGAACAAAGCAAGATTGAAAGTCAGGGCAATGAAACAGGGGGATAAGGCAGGTTTGGAGACAAAATCGGTTTAGGTGCAAAACAGCGGTCTGGGCAGAGGGTTGCATGAAGTTAACAAGATCAAAGTGAGAGAAAAGGTGGAAGCACAGGAGAGAACACAGAATATTATTTCTCTTTTAACTCTAGGTTGGAAGTCTGATGCAGTGGTATTTCCAGTATCAAAACTCATCACCGCTGCTGGGTCTGGAAGTGTTTTTGCCCATTGTGTATTCCCATTTCATTTTTCTGAACATACAACACTGGACTCACTCCTAATGCTACAACCCTGTAGGTTTATGTTATGACCAACAGATTTAGTTATTTCAGCTTCGTCTCTGAAAAATCATGTTATTTTCTGTCATTCTAGGATGGCAGAAGCATTTAAAATACTATAATACTAAAATGAATTTGTGAACTAAACACAAAACCACGGTTACTGAATTCATCCAACATTGATCCACAATCCAAAACAAAATTGATTTAAATTTGCAGACTGTCTTTTCAGTTTTCAGCGTAATCTTTAGCTTCCACTCATATAGCCAGCTATGACGTCACAGAGGTCTGGACCTTTGTAAATATATGTATAGCCAATATCAATAAAACAAAATTCTACTATAACCCATTAAAAACATGATCAAGACTTTGTGGACACAGCTGATTACACCCCTTATGTCAACTTGAAAAACTGTCCAGACTTGGACATATGAAGAACTCTGTTCACGGGCAGGGTTTGGGCGATACCATTTTCCTTGGATAGCGTATAAGAGAAATATGTGTATTGTCAAATTGATAATAGCATGTACCATCATTGTAGCAAAATTGTAAAAAAAAAAAAAAATAAATCCTAATTTTAAATCCATCCATCATCAACCGCTTATCCTGCTTACTGGGGGGCTGGAGCCAATCCCAGCTGACATTGGGCGAAAGGCAGGGTACACCCTGGACATGTTGCCAGGCCATCGCAGGGCCACACATAGACAAACAACCAGGCACACTCACACCTTATTTAAGGTCACCAATTAACCTAGCCTGCATGTCTTTGGATGGTGGGAGGAAGCCGGAGCACCCGGAGAGAACCCACACAGACACGGGGAGAACATGCAAACTCCACACAGAAAGGCCGGGGCAACCAGGGTTTGAACCCTTACTGTGAGGCAACAGTGCTAACCACTGCACCCTAATTTTGAATGTTTTTTTTTATATTAATATTTTTTATATCTGATTTCCAGTATCTCCCTTATTTGGTGACTTGGTTCGCATGCTCTCCAGTCAGGAGAAAGCTACGTTGAGAGAAGGTATTAGTCTAATTTCCTTCTTAAAAAAAGGTTAACACAACGTAAATTAGATGGGGCTGTGACGAGACGCTCAACAAGACACTATACTGGGTTCACCAGATCGAGACAAGACAAGATTACACTACTTTTAAGAAATCTTCAATGCTGAATTACAGTATATGAACATTTTGAGCATTAAAAACTTAATATTTTTATTTACATAAAGGCAAACACAAAATTCAGGTGGCAGGCGAAAATTCTAAATATAATGCAGTAAGACTCTCAGGCTTTTACATCTGTTTCTCCTGCAGATCAACCTTTCTCACGTAATATAATCCCTGCTGAGTCAGCACACGTGCAAGCTGATTTAGTCTTCCCTCCTCTTTGTGTCTTTGTTTGGGGAAGAAACCTCTTTAAATGTGCACGTGTTACCTTTACACATTAATGATAAATTAATTAATTTTAATTCAGTTAGAATCTCCTGGACTTTAATAGCTCCTGTGTTTCAGCAGGTTTTCTGCTCATGTTCAAAACTTTCTGCACATTCACAATCTCTCCCACATATCTGTGTTCTCTGACATGTCCAGATATAACGAGACTACCTTCATCATTTAATGAGTATTCATAAAAGTCTACCTGTGCATTATGTTATTGCTCTGCTGAGCATGATAGTCCCTCCCATTTTGTCTGTGTGCAAAGTTTTGAACTGGAGTCAGGGCATAGTTAATCTAGTTTAGCATAAAGATTAGAAGCAGGGGAAAAAAAGTGTGAAAAGAATAAAAATACAAGCACATCTAAAGCGCACAAATGTGATATCAGCTTGTTGTTTAATTCATAGATGAAAAGAAATGCAGAAACATCAATTAGTCATTTTAGGAGGAGTTGTGTCTTGTTGCTATAGCATCTCGTTGAAGAGCAGAAGCAATGTACTGGGTCCAAAAATAACAACGGCCAATTGATT
The DNA here is from genome assembly GCF_021292245.1 of Micropterus dolomieu. NCBI lineage: Eukaryota > Metazoa > Chordata > Actinopteri > Centrarchiformes > Centrarchidae > Micropterus > Micropterus dolomieu. Next base: position 35,792,769 of record NC_060167.1, read on the forward strand.
GCTGTTTTGTTTCTAAGTTATTAAATGGGGTGGGTTTTCACCCACTGGCCTAGTGTCTGACCCAAACTTTAAAATTGCATGTGAGATGGTTATAGAGGGCACCTGCTCAGATATTTACATCCCAAAAAGTAGGAGCATCCGAAAAGGGTCCCATATTATGCATATTTTCATGCTCATACTTTTATTTTAGTTGTCTATTCGAAAACGTTTACATGCTTTAACGTTCACAAAACACATCATTTTTCTCATACTGTCCTCTTCTTCAGTACCTCCATTCACCTTCTGTCTGAGCACACCGTTTTAGCTCCTGTCTCTTTAAGTCCTCCCACTTAAATGCCTACTTTTTTGGATTGGCCAGGAGAGGGGCAGGACCTAGCTGGCACAACGCAGAATGAAGTGTGGACATAGGTCTGGCTATGCGTGACTAGAGCTGTGTCTAAAACTAATACTAATGTTATGCTGGGCCCCCCGTGCAAATATTTTCCTTGGGCCCGGACAAACGAGCCTTTGATCAAAACCATGGACAGCGGCTGCCCAAACGCCAAATTAATCACAACTACGGCCACAGAAATACCCCCAACAGCCGAAATATTTTCAGCTTACACTAACTAATCACAGAGAGACACTATGACGATAAGCATAGAACTGTAGCCATCAAGATAAGCAAGAGCAACTCGTAAGTCTACAGGCATTATCACACAATAGCAAACAGGCCTATTCATCATTTATCAACACAGTGGCAAAGCAGCCAGAGATGTTACACAGACAGGTTACAGTAAGTGTGCATTTTCCAACATACAAGAGGCAACAATCGCAACTTACATCCCTGATCCTACTCTGAACAGAAAGAAAACCGTCACTCACCCATCACAAGTTCACTCTACGGGCCTTTTTCCTAACAAGATCAAACCGTTACAAGAAAGATGACGTGAGGATATCCAAGCACGTTTTCGCGCATGACGGTCGCCTCTCACCAGTTACTGTAAAATATAATAACAATAATGGTATTATCAAACAAAGGAACACATATTTTATTTGAGTTTTAACTTTTAATTTATGGTTTACATTTAAGTCCCCTTAGCAGACTTGCACCAACAGCTGAGTCAGAGACAGGTTTGATCAAAGTTCATTTTCTAGCGATTTGTCTGTCCACTTTAGTGTCAAAATGTCTGGAAGATATATGGCTTGTAAATAATGGGTCCAGTATTTACTTCTGTGACTATGGGGTGGAGGAATCAGCTATAATCTGTGCTCACATTCACTTCTCTCATTGGAGTGAATAAACTTAGGACCTGCTGCTAGTCTCCTAAAGGGGCAGTGGTGAAACCAAGTGGGAATCACTGGATCTGAGAAGTGACGCAAATGGGGAAGTCCCTTAAAACTGCATTCTATCAAACAGCCAGCAGGGGGCGACTCATCTGGTTGCAAAAAGAAGTCCGGTTCCATTAGAAATAATGGTAAAATGAGGCTACTCCTCATCTGATTTGTTACCTCAGTAAACACTTTCTTAATGAGTTTATGGTCTCTAGGTTCATGTCTTTAATACAGCAAGATGGTGAGTACATTTTTTTTTAAGCCTGTTGTTTGCTAGACAAAGTACTCAGCCCTGTTAAAATGATAACGTGAATTACACATGCACCTCGCTAACCGAGCTAGCTAGCTCCACACACAGCCGTTGGCTCCACCGTCTCGTCCAAATATGGTCACGTCCGGTGCCGCTGGTTGCAAAAAATCAACATGGCGGCGGCCTAAAGGCCAAACTGGAGGCTTCAAAACGGCGGTCCACAAACCAATGGGTGACGTCACGATGACTACGTCCACTTCACGTACAGTCTATGGGTGAAACCTACGTGACAGATACAGGAAAGTACACTAAAATAATCTACTGTCTCTGGTAGAACCAATGTCTCTTTCTCTGTATTCAAAATTAGAATGTGTAATATTTAGTTTAAAACATTCAAAACAGAACTAACATTATCAACAGAATGTGAAGTAGTAACAGTTCTGACTTTATGTCAAAGATGCCCAAGTATTATCTCGTAATACCACATTGTACCTCAAGCGGTGACAGTCCAATAGCTCAGGCCTCCCACAGGAAAGGACTGGGATGGGACAGGAGCGAAAATCAGCTCCTGTGTCACCCTCTAGTTTCAACAGCAGGATGTGTGCGTGCTACAAATTCGCTCCGTTACATTAGTTCTCATAGCTTTTTTAGTCTAATAAATAAAATAGACTTAAAATTTCAAGAAAGGAAATATTCTTATCAAACAGAAAAAATACAACCGTACACATTCTGAATTTTCTCTGATTCACCAAACTAATTGAATAACTGAAAACAACCCCAAAGCCTTTAACCCTTTAAAACATACACACAATCACAAGGCAGAGGGTTGATTGATAATAAAGAAATACCAGAAGATGATGGACTCAGGTAAGAAGAAGACAAACACTGAAGGAAACAGAGGACTGGAGAACTGGAGAAAGAGCACCAGAAAATTGACAGACTAAAAACATTCAAAATAGTAACCCTGTACTACTACACTACATCTTGTAGACAGATACACACATCCCAACCCAACCACACACACACACGCACACACACACACACACACACCCACAGCTGTACAGTAGGTTGGTTCCCTCTGATGATTCGGTTAACCATAATGCCTTGGGACATTCTCTCCTCCCCCTCTACACAAACTAATATGCATTCCAAATGTGGGGATGATGCACATAACAATATCAGAGGGAATCAAGTTATTGCACAATTGGCACATAAATGCTTTTATTCTGTTTTTCTGTGGAGTAACTGTGTCTGTGTATGCTCCCAAAAGGCCTGAACAGTCCTCTGGTGTGTAGAGGTTCCAGCTGAGGCCAGGCTGGCCCTAACAGATGGGTCCCTGAATGCCTCATTTACTCGACCACTGCTCCTGTGGAACGCCGTGCACAGAATAGATGACATTCAGCTGATGTACAGGCTCAGGACATACAGGACTTAAGATTTTGTGGAGAGGAGGAAATCTCCAGTCTCTGAAAGTGATGGGATCTGAGGAGCTGAGTATTTACATGCAGTTTAATGCAAAAGTGGACAGAGATGTCTGTACTCTGTCATTAATGCACTGACGTGGTAGAGGTGAACACCATTATTCTTTATTATTTATCAGAATACCTACGAGCGCATAATTACGGTTGTATCAAGGTGAGATAAATTGGAAGTGTGTCCCTGCCATGTTCATCCTTGTTTAGTGTCTCCTGGAAACAGTTTCTGTTGTTGTCTGTGCTACTTGCATCATGTCTGTATTACTGTAAGCTGTTTTCTGTTTTTGCAACATGTTTTTGGTTGTTTTCTCACTTTGCAGAATTTGTCTGGGGAAGATGCTTTCTTAATTTGCTTGTGTTTTGTCTATTTGCATGTGTTTGCGTGCCTATTATCAAGTTGCAGTGCATTGTGCTCTCAGGGCCACTGTAGCTATTTCTGCTAATGATTCAAGTCAAAATTGCTTAAATATAAATAGCCTTTTGTTTCTAGGATACATATTACACTCTGTTTTGAGAATATTATTTCTGATAGATAAAGTCCAGTGAAATTGATTAACTTCAATTTGTAATGACTGTGACATATTGATCACAAGAAAGATAATATATAGATTATTACTCTTAAAGAATGGCTAATGTGTGACAACTTTGGAAAGCAGTGATTTAAAGCTACATTAATTCATTTCTTGGTGTCAGACAACATTATCATTCATTTGAATTGTGATGGAAGTATGATTTCTACTCTTCTTTAGCTCTGCTTTGGTCTCCTCCAACTTCTTTGCTTTTAAATAGTCCACTATGTTAACCGACAAGACACTTTGTCTGCTGTATGGTATGCCTTGCAGCAGACAAGTGGCCAGGCAGGTAGTTTACAATGTGATTATCAGAGCTTTTTACACTAAAAAACAGCTGACTGGAAACAGGTTATGTTATGGGAAATGAGACATATAGATTCTTCTCTATCTTAAAATGGCTTTGCATTCATAAGCAGCATTGCACTTTCTACCAAACAGGAAGTAACGGAGGCACGATGGAAAAACGGACTAGAGAGCAGGCACACAGGTGAGTGCATGTTTTCTGGTATTGTGGGCCTGGTTCAGATTTCCAGAACTCCTTCAGCACTGACTGTCACAAGCTGCTGAACATGTCCCACCATTATACAAGTTTAAACTGTGATGCCTCTGTTTTCCCTGGAACAGTGAAAACATTTTCATTTGTGCTTTGGAATCAGCCACAACAGGTTTAATGCGGTGTGAAGAGTTTGTGTGTTCCCTGTGGGTCTCCTTCAGTCCTGCCTGGCTGACAGAAGTGAACAAGACTCATTCTTAGTAATTCAACAAGCCTTTAAATCTGTGTCAAGGATGCTGGGAAGGTTAAACTTGTCAACACTTCCCCCTACATGTGTTTGTGTGTACATACTGTATGTGTGGATGTGCTCATGTATGTTAGAAAGGATGAATTTAGGATTGTCTGGCTGGCTTTGTAGATCAGCTGGCTGTTGATTGGCTGATTTTGTATACCAGCACTGACTTGATCCAATTTTTGAGGCACGATATCTTGAAGTAGTAGCCTAGCCAGTCGATCGGCTATCTCGTCACACATTGTGGAATTTATTTTCGCCCCCTCTCCTTCAAGGGACTTGACCTAAGGAGAGGTGACCCCTGCTATAAAGGCTATCACTAAAATCCACTACGGTCTCATGTTTAATTTACCTGTATTTCTATAAATGGATCACTCAATTTGAAAGTGAAGTATTGATGTTTAAATAGCCTACATTACATATATAATTAAAGAAACCCAGTCAACACTGCTACATTTGCTGAATTATGTTTTTATTGATTAATTATGTTATTATGCCATTTTTACACATAAGGTTTCTGATTGGGTTATTACAACACGTACACATAAGAAAGACTTACTGAATGGTGCATCAACATATCCAAAATAATTAAAACTGAAATAATGAAAAAGGTGTGCATGAACTGCAGGCTATTTGTAAAATTAAGAAACATTCACTCAGAAATATACACCTTTGTACTCTCTCACCACAGGCTGCATTGTCACACATTACTAATACACTTAAAACATGTTAGTTCTAAATATGTTAGGGGTTAGGGAAGATGATTCCTGATTCAGATCTGATTACTACCGTGAGAACCAATTTAAATCCTCTGTTGACTTCCAAAGTGACTTTTCCCTTCTTTACATCAATGTTCACAACCGATCAGACTATTATTGCATGTATCAGACCACCCACTTCTAGTTTGTTTGTATTCAATAATGACCTAGCAAATTTTCTCTAAATCTCTAAAATTATCTCTAAAAAGAGAAAAGTGTTATTATCAATACTGTAAACCATAAGACTAATTATTTAATTAAGGACGTTACTGACACAATGAACTCTAATTATTTTCATCCTATGATTTCAGTACCATCCAGAATGACAGAGACCAGCCATCCTGATAGATGGGAGGCCTGAGAGGGGCCTGAAAAGGCAGGTCTAAGGTACTGCATTTGAACCCTTTTGGAACAGACAGGTTTGAAAATTAATATTGTGATTGGTTATATTGTGGTATAGTCAAGAACATCCTAGTAATCCTTTGTAGGATTAAAGTTTTATGTAATGCTCTTCATCCTATGCTTTACCTCAATGCAAATGCCATTCATTGTTACATATTTGGTGTGAAAGATGGATAAGGCCCTGTGCATGGTCAGCATTTGGCAGGTATAATGTTACCCTGGACTCATACGCAAAGTCCACTGAATCCACCTGCGGCGCGTTAAGGCTGTGCTGCGGTTGCCGGAGCTAATCACAGCCATCTAGTAAATGCTTGTAAATCCACCAGATGCGGCTACAGCGCGACCTAGAAGTGGTTCTCTGCTCCGCAGAAAATAGTGCTGCGTTCGAGACTGCTCGGAAGATTTCCTAGTTGAAATGTCCAACTTCCGACCTTAAAGTGTTCCAGGTGCATGATGGTTCATGATGCTGAAAGTGAACAAAAAACATAGTTGACCTTGACAAACTGATGAATGAAGTGTGCACACAATTGAACCCTCAGCAGTTCCCTTGGTGTACCTATATTCAATTTACATGCAGAACAGGTTGTACTATATATCATTTTATGTATTATTTTATTTAAATATAGACAAATATACTTTATGGCTGCAGTCAAAAAGTCAAAACATTTCCTTTCCTAACCACTTTCCCTTGACCTCAATAGAAAACGTCATGAGGTCAAGGAAAGGTCCATCCATCCATCGTCAACCGCTTATCCTGCGTACAGGGTCGCAGGTCAAGGAAAGGTGTGAAGGAGAATTCATAATGACTTAGGAAAAGACAACAAATAAAATCCGACTGATCTTATCTAGGCTGCGTAATTATACAACGGTGGATTTCATTGACTTTGCCCACCGTGATGAAACTACAATGTTCCGAAGATGGACTACAAAAAGCACATCTTTAACACTTACTGTACTGTTTTATTGCAAGCCATCTAAAGGCGGACAACACGGTGGAAAATATTACTTCATAATAAAGGTTGCAAAAACGCACATTGGATACCCGTCACCAAATAATGGAAATGGTTGTCCCATTGGGAATGCTTGCTCACACTCACCCTCCTACCCACCCATATTTATTAACATGATCCTAATTATTATATGTAACTAATCCATTACATTTACTGAGAAGGCCATCTGTGACTGAAGTAAAATTAAGTAATTATATTATTGAAGGCTGGCAATACATTGGCCAAAAATAACTAATGCAAACTGAGCATTTAACGTTAGCCTACATTATTGTTGACAATATGTATATTGTTAACATATGCATATTAGCAAGTTAAGGCATAAGACAGAAGAGGCTTAATACCCAATGGTAAATTACTTGATGATCGATATCCTTTATCCATCATGGTCGATGGAGTTCTTTTTTTTTTATTCTAGCAAATTCAAGTACAACACTTTATGGCATCTTACAACAATCCGTAACATAAAATATTGTTGAAACAGTATTAGATTACATCAAAGCAAAAGAAACAGGGAAATTATTCAAGGATCACAAATAAGTCCAATAAAGAAAAAAGTTTGCGGCATTGTTTGAGAACAGTGCGTCGCTTTAAGCGTTGCTGCCGCAAGGAATTGTGTGACAGTATTATCTCCTTTCCTTTCATAAAGGATGGTCCAGTGTACGCTATGCTAAATAAGATAAGAAAGGAAGCACTGAAGCACCTTTCCTTAGTTTTTAGACAATTTGACCAGCTCTTATCACGGCTGCCGCTTCAATACTGCCGGGTCACTTAACTCAGATAGGAGCCTTCCTAAGAAAAAAGACTTTTTCGATCGCAGCCCATGTTGTCTTTTATTTTGTAGTTTACCATTTACAAGTTGTGCTTCCATGGGAGCTGCCATTGTTGTGTGACGTCATTCAGCTGTTTCTTCGTGAAGTCGGGGTACATATTTTTAATCCAAGTTCACAAGTTGGAACTCCGACTTGAAGTGGAGTAGAACATTCCGAGTTCGGAGTTGCCTGGAACACAGGTAGTCTAATTTTTGACGGAAGCGGCATCAAGTAGAACAGAGCATACTGAACTGGCCAGGAAGTCAGACACAGAACGGCACAAAATATTTTCACAATAAAACACCTTGTGCAGACTCCCGAACAAACACTGTTAAAACAGACAGAAAAGAAACTATTTACCTACGTAATCATAGCAGAAGCACAAAAAGCAAGCACTGATTTCCAAATCAACAAAACCTAGACATGTCAGGAGAATCTGGCAGGCAAAATGCTCCCTGTGGGAAATGCAGCTGTGCAGATGATGGAACAAAATGGGGTCACAGAGAGCTGTGAAGAAGGTAGTAGAAGCACTAAAATGACAAATTAACAAGTCAATTACGTGGGGTAAGCTCCACGCTCCGCTGCTGAAACGCTTCCAGTGGATGTTGATGCCGGGCAGAGGACGGAACAAAACTGTGTCGCAGCCGTAATAGAATTCCTATCAGCTTCAGCTGATAGGAATGCTATTAGCTTTCCAGGTATTTCATCATAAACCAAAGTACTGAACAATATAAAATTGTGACCTGATGATGGCACTATTTGAAACATAGGAGACTGAGATATTTCTGTCTGGACCCCAGTGTTGGACCAACAAACACACTAACATTGTTCTTCTTTGAGCAACACTAAAAATTAGGACACTGTAGTGAACTGTGGTTATCCATGGTTTTCTTATTAACCATCTGGGGGGCTTTCCAGTCTACTTGCTGTGAAGGGTTAAGTGTCAGTGTTGTGTTCACAATGGTGGATTGAACCTGGCTGTCTCACACCAAAGGCATGTGTCTTATCCATTGTACCATCGCCGCCACCACCACCCCCTTTAGTATCCTTTGGGCTCTGTAGGAACCTCACCTCACTGATATCACTGATGCTCGGGCGATGGTTACCAATGATCTTCTGAGCAGTTTTAAAGGAGACCTATTATACTGCTTTTCCAGGTCTATATTGTTGATCTGTGACTCCTGTATAGCAGCTTTGCATGATTCAAAGTTCAAAAATAAAATTTTCTCTCTTATACTGGCTCTTCATGTACAGTGGGGGAAATAAGTATTTGACCCCTTGCTGATTTTGCAGGTTTGCCCACTTACAAAGAATGCAACGATCTATAATTTTAATCATATGTACATTCTAACAGTGAAAGACAGAATCCCAAAGAAAATTCCAGAAAATCACATCATATGAATTTATAAAAATTGATAACCATCTGATGAGGAAAAACAAGTATTTGACCCCCTGGACAAACAGCATGTTAATATTTTGTAGAAAAGCCA
>NC_060167.1:35801653-35802563 GCF_021292245.1 Micropterus dolomieu
CTCCACGCTCCGCTGCTGAAACGCTTCCAGTGGATGTTGATGCCGGGCAGAGGACGGAACAAAACTGTGTCGCAGCCGTAATAGAATTCCTATCAGCTGAAGCTGATAGGAATGCTATTAGCTTTCCAGGTATTTCATCATAAACCAAAGTACTGAACAATATAAAATTGTGACCTGATGATGGCACAATTTTATATTGGAGACTGAGATATTTCTGTCTGGACCCCAGTGTTGGACCAACAAACACACTAACATTGTTCTTCTTTGAGCAACACTAAAAATTAGGACACTGTAGTGAACTGTGGTTATCCATGGTTTTCTTATTAACCATCTGGGGGGCTTTCCAGTCTACTTGCTGTGAAGGGTTAAGTGTCAGTGTTGTGTTCACAATGGTGGATGAGTCACAGTGGGGGATTGAACCTGGCTCTCTCACACCAAAGGCATGTGTCTTATCCATTGTACCTTCATGTACAGTGGGGGAAATAAGTATTTGACCCCTTGCTGATTTTGCAGGTTTGCCCACTTACAAAGAATGCAACGATCTATAATTTTAATCATATGTACATTCTAACAGTGAAAGACAGAATCCCAAAGAAAATTCCAGAAAATCACATCATATGAATTTATAAAAATTGATAACCATCTGATGAGGAAAAACAAGTATTTGACCCCCTGGACAAACAGCATGTTAATATTTTGTAGAAAAGCCATTATTGGCCAGCACAGATGTCAAACGGTTTTTATAGTTGGTGACAAGGTTTGTGCACATTTCGGCAGGGATGTTGGCCCACTCCTCCCTGCAGACAGCCTCCAAATCATTCAGGTTCCGAGGTTGTCGCCTGGCAACTCGAATTTTAAGCTCCCTCCAAAGATTTTCAATTGGATTCAGGTCTGGAGACTGGCTAGGCCA
>NC_060167.1:35802663-35812979 GCF_021292245.1 Micropterus dolomieu
TGTTACCACTGTGCAGGCTGGTGGTGGTGGTGTAATGGTGCGGGGGATGTTTTCTTGGCACACTTTAGGCCCCTTAGTGCCAATTGGGCATCGTTTAAATGCCACGGCCTACCTGAGCATTGTTTCTGACCATGTCCATCCCTTTATGGCCACCATGTACCCATCCTCTGATGGCTACTTCCAGCAGGATAATGCACCATGTCACAAAGCTCCAATCATTTCAAATAGGTTTCTTGAACATGACAATGACTTCACTGTACTAAAATGGCCCCCACAGTCACCAGATCTCAACCCAATAGAGCATCTTTGGGATGCGGTGGAACGGGAGCTTCGTGCCCTGGATGTTCATCCCACAAATCTCCATCAACTGCAAGATGCTATCCTATCAATATGGGCCAACATTTCTGAAGAATGCTGTCAGCACCTTGTTGAATCAATGCCACGTAGAATTAAGGCAGTTCTGAAGGCGAAAGGGAGTCAAACACAGTATTAGTATGGTGTTCCTAATAATCCTTTAGGTGAGTGTATTTGAGCGTCACAACCCAAGTGAAATGACTCATTTCACTATCAGAATGTGATCAATTTCGGTCGATAACATTTGAAAAGTCTAACAGCCGCATGTATATAATTTTACCCCCATTCAAGTTAGTGGAGGGCTAAACCGGAAGTTAGCTTGCTTGGCCGGTGTGACACCAAAATGTGTGACCTATCAGATTCTGTGACCCAAATGGCAAGTTAAGCGCCAGAGGCTTTTTGTTGACGATGTGAAGCGGTTGCAGTTTGGTAGGTTTAGGCACCAAAGGTAATTGGTTATGGTTAGGAAAACATCGTTGTTTGGGTGTAGTCACAGAATCTGATAGGTCACAGATTTTGATGTTACACCGGCAAAAGTCAACACAGTGGTCCTGTCTGAACCGATCCCACAGATGTTTCTTGCTGGAATGCCGGAGTTTAATTTTGTGCACAGACATATAAACGCATTTCCATACGCAACTTGGCTATCTTTGCCGAGGTGGAGTTTATAAACACCGTGGCCCGTCTGCGTTTATCAAACGTAATAAAGAGATGTATTTCACGCCAACATTGTTCAGACACAGGCAACCAACACACAGACAGACAAGAGATGTGCTGCTCAGCTGTTTAGCAGGACAAACAGACAGATTCACTGCAGCTGCACACAGAGATGCTCATAAGTCTCTGAGATAGAGTCCAAGTCAAGTCTCAAGTCACTCGTGGTTATAATGAGTGTTGTATCACCTGCTGCGTTCAACACAGCTTATAAACTACTGTAAATCAACACAACATTAACTAAATAAAACTGTAACATTAAAGTTTAAAAGCCAAAGTTTATGATGAATGGCTCAGCAGCTGCCGGTACGGCCGACATGTTTCTTGTCCTCTCTCATGTGTGGCTCTGCGCGGCAGATACGTGGCATGTGTTACATAAGTAGGTTATAGGTAACGCAGGGAGGGGAAGAACAGCAAGCTCACAAGACGTTTCCTAAAAATAAACATTGTTCATGAGTCCTGCACCTCGAGTCCGAGTCAAGTCTGAAGTCACTGCTTGTGCGACTTAAGTGCGACTCGAGTCCGAATCTCAAACTTGAGTTCCCATCTCTGGCTGCACATTAACCTAATATTACTGTTATCTGCTGACATCAGACGTTTAGAGGAGAGAACAAGTTTACCTGACTGCAGTTCACTCTCATAATTTTTTTCTCTTCTCGTGCCTAGAAGGATAGTACTTCTTCATCTTCTCAACAAAGTTGTAGGCTACACATTAACACTCGCTTTCACCTTTGTCATGAGAGTGAGGCAGGGCCCTCCGGCTCTGCGTGAGAGTGACTTGATTATTATCACTGCGTATGCCGATGTTGCATCAGCTGGGCAAAGTTGATTTGCGCCAAGTCGACTTTTCAATGCTGCATGCTAATAACAATGTAACAACCTCCCGTGCAGAATGTAACAGAGAAAAAGTTGATATTTGGCTTAGAAAGTACAGTAACTAAGTATTTGTACTTCATTACTCCCCCCTGGACTAAGCATGCTGCAGTCAGGGATAAAAAAAATCCAATTGATGTCCAAGTAGGAAGTGTCCCAAAATAGCCCATTCAATTTGTATATAGACTGTCTTTATGTAATGTTTGGATTCAGTGGGTTCAGTGAACCATGTCGAAGAGTGCAGACAGAGCGGCTTGCTCATGTATCATCATCTGCCTCAGACCAAACACCAGATTAGAATCAAGTCAGCGTCACAAATGTCTCAGGTCACCTCAGAAAATAAACAGTGAGCACTCATTAGAGCTAAATGACATGAACAATTTCAAACAAGACTTTAGCTTTTGTCATATCAATTGTGTAATAATGTTCTCTTGAATTGCAACTTAGTTTACTTCAGTGGCAGATGCATTATGGCATCAAGACAATGTTTGTTTTCTATTGGTCTGAATTATTTTGTGTCAGTGTTGCTTCGTGTTTGGATAGTGTTTCTGCAGTGTTACCAGATCCAGTATCCAGATAATCTTGTAACAGTATTTTCATGTGCCATGTAGTAGTTTATGTTGCAACATTGCCATGTGCCGAGATAATGATTCTTCCATGTTCTCATGGGTGTATACAGTAATTGTTGCTTTACTGTAACTATATGTCAAGACATTTCTAGCTTTATTGTTGCTGAATGAATGTGGTCTCAACATTGCCATGACTATAGATAATGTCTGCGATGACTTAGGCCTAGTCACAGCATACCATACACCACAGCATCTTTGTGATTTCCCAGCCGTAGCCTCAAAGAGACCAAATGTAATGGTGTGCTCGGACATTCCCTGTCATCTTTTCAGAATGCATTCAGGGAAGTTGTTTAGAAAGTGGTAAATATCAGTAATAAATTAAACCTAGGAGTTGTGTAAATAATTTGATTCGATTATTCGATTACTTAGATTTGGTGGAAAATGCTCTGCTCTTAGAGGGGGCTCTCAAAGAAACTAAACAGCACCAAGAATTCTACTGAGAAAACAAATCTCCCCTTAATGAGCACACATGAACATTAAGTCTTAGTTAAATCAACAATACCAGAAATATATTGTAGCACATATGAAGAAGGCTGGGATGCTGGGTGTTGGCATGAGTGACTCAGCAGAGTAATAGTGTCAGGTTATCCTGGCTGTGTTGGATGTTACTATAGCCACACAGCTGTGAATGAGCCTCTTCTTGTGAAGCATATCTATATAACATGGTCTGTACATTGTGTGATTCCATGTATATCCATTTGTGTAGATTCAGTGGCTGAGGGTGCCCTCGCTCAGTAGGTAAATGCTGCTGGCAGCTGAGGAGAGATTTGTTGAGGTATGTTGTTTAGTTCAGTACTCAGCGCACAGTGTATGAACATGTGCTGTGAGTTATTGAAATGCTGAACAAATGGCAGTACAGAAATAGACACAAGCCTCATGTCCATCATTCCTCCACACAAAACAGCACAGAGTCAAGGGGTTTCTCAGCTAGCTAAATTCACTGGTGTGTCTTGTTAAAAATATGAAATACTATTACATTTGGTGATTTGCACAATATGACTTGTTTAGGACTTGAGAATCACTTCTCAAATCACGCTTTTATCATCTAGCTTACAACTCATTTTAGTTAATTCACCTCCCTCTTATTCTGTCTATTTTATTTAGTCATTCCAACCACTGTGTTTTAAACCTGTATTATCTTGTTATTATTCCTGTCATATTTGTGTTCATTGGACTGCTGTGGTAACCTGTAATTTGTTAATTTACATGTAAAGCAATGCTCCAATATTATTTGATTTTGCGATGTGTATTCATGTTTTTTTTTAAGGAAAGCTTTCATTGTCTATTTTTCATATTGCATTGCAATAGCCTGCTTAAAGTGATCATATACCACAGCTAATCAGTGCAGATACTGCATACTAATAAAGGAGTGATGATAACACATGCCTCTTAGATAAAACTATGTATTGTTCTACATTAACATTAATTTGAAGTCATATTTCTGTCTGAAACCTGAAAAATTTAAGTCCTTTATTCACTCTTCTTTGGTCTCCATAAAATGAAGCTGCTCGATCTTCAACTTTCTTCACCAGGTGGTTGTTTGTCTGCTGTAGAAGGTAAAATCCAATCAGCTTGTCAGAACTGTCTTGATGAAAACAATAGCCTGTTGTGTCCAGAAATGAGGCCAGAAAACCAGAAAATTAGTTGACTAATTCACTCTCTAGAGCTGATCTGAACTGCAGGGTGATCCTTTTTTGTGGGTTTGTAACACCTTTCACATTATACATTGCCTTTGTCAATATAAAATGATTGATTATAGGAGTTTGCAATAACATAGATAAAGTTCTTTCCCGGTCTCATGGGCTTGGCATGTGAAAAAAATTATTTTCTGTAGTTTATCTTGACATCCATACCCCGTTTTGTTTCTACCATTACAGTTGCATTAGCACATGGTCATCCCCTAACTGTGTTAAATGCACAAGTGTTTTGTCTCAGCTTATTGAGAACCCCCTGTCAGATACTTGGCCATTCCATATTTCACTATTCCATGGTCACAACCAAACACAGCTCACTTAAACAACAAATCATTAGTAACTAGGCCAATTTCTGCTTAGAAGTTTGTCGCCAAAAGCACAATAACTATGGAAGGAGAAGAGAAAGAGAGAGAGGGAGATCCTGAAGGATTGCATTCTCTGCATTCTTTGAATGTAGGTTAATTGGACTCATATAACTAGAGCTTGCTGCAGGCGTGGCAGTTTCTCTCTTTTTCTGTATTTCTCTATCTTTCATTCTCTGATTACTCGCTCACTAATTCATGGAGTGCACTGAGAACAACAAAGAAAGTAGCCTCCTGTGTTAATATAAGTGGTGTGATGCTGGGATTGTGGACCCCGGTCTTGCATCTCAGGGGATGTATGTTTCGTTAACATTTCCATCATCAGAGGGAAAGGATATTACCAGAGCCGGTTCAGTGGTTCCTCAGGAAAACAAGGAAAATGTAACATATAGTGGGGGAACCTGGAGGAAGGGAGATATTTTGATTTTAAAGGTGTAATTTCATCTCTGAATACAATGTAACTTGGGCAGTAACACATTAGTAATATTATTACTTTTCCAGTAACTAGAAGTGAAAGGGATTACTATTTCCAAAACAGTACTATTATTACAGTTACTAATCCAAGTAAAGCTGCGTTAAAGAGTTACTACAACGCCGTTTTGTTGTCCTTGGCGTGAGTTAGCGGCAGTTTAAGTCGAGCCGCTGAACCTTCTAGTCCTTCTATTCTGCTGTTAGCCAAAAAGCTAAAGGAAGAATGGCGAACAATTGATGTTGAAGAAATATTGTGAGCCAGCTGTCAGGTGCGAGGAAGAAGTTTTACACAACAAAGTTTAATGAGACCTGGCCAAGGAGAAAGTGTCAGCATCCAACGCGTGAACACAAGCAATGCCAACACCAAATCTGAAGGATAACATCCTTTGGTCCCTTTTATTTCTTCTATGTCTTCTCCCTAGTGCCTGTAGGTTTTCCCCTTAGGTCATCTTCAGCTGGCCTTAACCTAAAACAACAACCCTATCTGATGTTTAGTCTCCAATGCTACATCATATTGGAATCTCCTAAAGTCCAGGAATTTTACTCTAATCTGTGGAGCCAGTGAGTTCTTGGAAACATTCTTGTAGGACTCAACCCTGTATGATTACCAGAGAACACCGATATCTGCTAGGCTGACGCATGAGCTATTGTCTCTAATCAGTCCTAGACCTAATCAGTCTATTGTTGTCTCCTTGACAAGGACAAGTACATGTGAGAAATACCTAGAGCTAGAAGGTCAGAAAACACTTATGGGATCAGCTAAATCACTCTAAGCTAGACCTGTCTTACCTTTCCTTATTACATCAACAAAGCCCCTTAACAAATCTTCTCAACAAGTGAGATAAGCATTCTTTCAACAGCTGTAGGCTAAGTATTGCCATTATGTGTCACAGATGCAGAGAACATTGTTGTCCGTTATAAACTTCGAGCAACCTGCAAAAAGCTTTCAACAATTCCATTCAATTCAG
This sequence comes from Micropterus dolomieu, assembly GCF_021292245.1. Lineage (NCBI taxonomy): Eukaryota > Metazoa > Chordata > Actinopteri > Centrarchiformes > Centrarchidae > Micropterus > Micropterus dolomieu. The sequence continues at coordinate 35,808,729 of NC_060167.1, forward strand.
TTCAACAATTCTACATCTAATTTATTGAAGCATCTGCTAAAGCAGCACAGCAACGTGAAACTTGTAGAAAGAAACTCCGCAAGGCCACTACTGCCAGTGCAAGCACGCACTCGTCAGGAGAGAGTGGCTTTAAGCAACGTTTGATGTTCTGTAAAAACACTGAATCTTGTTCTTATAAATGCTGTGCAGAAAAACAGTAGTTCAAAAGTCGCATAGTGAGAGTAATATAGTAACATAACGAGTAACGTAACTAGTTATTTTTTAATACCCAGCCAGTAATTAGTAAAGTAATATTATTACTTTTTAAAGAAGTAGCTAGTAACTTATTACAATTTCTTATTAACTTGCCCAACACTGAACATGATGTAAAAAATAATATTCATTGGCATCAATGGGTAACTTTACCAGTATCCACAGCAATAACAATTGTTGTTTTAACAGACGTTTTGTTTTCTTATAACGTGTTCCCAATCAAGAGAAAACAATTGTATTAGGGGAAAAATAACTGAAATGATTGTACATTGTATTTGCCCTATTTGAATTGTTTGGTCTGGTACAGTATAGATGCGAAAGTGCCAACTCACACCCAAGTACACTGAAGTTGGATATTAGTAATGGTATTAGTAATTAGTAACACTGTTGTTAGGGACTTACGTAGGTCTCTGATGATCTAATTAATTTAATAAGTCTCTGAAGAAGGTATACCTTTATGTAAAAGTTTTGTTGATGCCACCAAACACAACATAAGTCTCTGTTGATAATTTCACCTAACAAACTATAATATTGTTTATATTGTTGAGTTATTAACATACTTCTGGTAGGCAGATAACACATTTGACTAATACTGCAGGTTTTAAAAGTTTTTAGATTAATTTCAGAGGCTTTTTATTTACCGTTCTAAAATAGGCAATGCTAGAGAGTAATTTTCCCTCATATAAAAATCAATAATATCACTTTATTAATTCCTGGTCTCTTATAAGCCAATAAGATAAAGTTAAAGTTAACGTTAAAGTTTATAGAAGTGTAAAATCACCAGCTGTGTGGTCCCAGTACACTTTACAGAAAACAGTGCAGAAAATACTAACAACACATAAGAAACACACATTAAAAAACAACAATAAAATAGACAATTATAAAACTAATAATAAATACAATAAAATAAAATAGACAAATAAAATGTATAAAAAATTCATAAAATACCCTAGCCCAAACTATAAGCCTTCTCACAAAATACAGAAAAACCATCCCTAGCTAAAAGCTTTACTAAAAAGAAAAGTTTTTAGCCTACTCTTAAATATGGATATGTTGGTTGCTTCCCGAACCCAGACAGGGGTCTGATTCCACAGCTGAGGTGCCTGATGGCTAAAGGCTCTGGCTCCTATTCTACATCTGGAGATCCTAGGCACTACAAGTAGCCCTGCATTTTGGGAACACAGTGTTCTAGTGGGGCAGTATGGTGTAAGGAGTTCTTTCAAATAAGATGGTGCCTGACTATTAAGGGCTTTGTATGTAAGAAGAAGTATTTTAAAATCAATTCTCAATTTTACCGAGAGCCAGTGCAAAGTTACTAAAACAGGGGTGATATGATCTCTCCTGCTGGTTCTTGTCAGTATGCGTGCAACAGCGTTTTGTATTAACTGGAGAGAGTTAACAGATTTTTTTGAGCAGCCTGAAAGCACGGAGTTACAGTAGTCAAGCCTTGAGGTGACAAATGTGTGAACAAGTTTCTCTGCATCATCTTGATGCAGAACGTTCCTAATTTTCACAATATTGCGAAGGTGAAAATAGGCAGTCCTTGTGTTTGCTTTATGTGTGCGTTGAAAGACAGGTCTTGATCAAAAGTAACTCCCAGATTCCTCATGGTGGTTAGCATTTTTCAGAGATTAAATAAAAAGTATTAGACTGATCTAAATACCTCCCTTATCAAAGAAGAAAACCACACAACTGCTAAACAGAAAGATATTGACTAAAATGTCAACATTCATGCTGTGACCAGTTAAACTGGACTTCGAATATGTACCGCACAGTAACTAAATCATTCTGTTTTTGCATTCTGGGTACAAGCAGATCACCAAGACATGTGGAGTCCCACAGGAATCAGTTCTTGGGACTCTATCCAGGCCGTGGTTGGAAATAAGAATTTTGTTCTTAATGAGCTTGCCTGGTTAAAAATGCGTTCAATAAAATAAAAATCAAGGGAACACCACTGATTTTACTTATCAAAGTCTGTTTACAGGTCTCGGGGAGTAATACTGCTTATGTGCAAAAGTTGTATGAGGTCTTTTGTGACTACACAGGGAGCTGCATGAAATCGCTTCAAGTGATCTGCCTATTGTGAATCTTAAAATGTTATAGAAGAACAATGCGAAATCGGTGGAGTTCTCTTTTAAGCTTTCTATGATCCATTTAGGCCAGATCCTGGAAGACCATGAGACTGCTTGTAATAGCTATGCAGATGACACTCTTCGTTCTGTTACATGTGTAGAAAAACTCATTCATGCTTTCATCTCCAGAAGGGTGGACTATCTTGTCTGCTTTTCTCAAAAAGACCATCTGAAAACTGCAGCACATTCACATCCTGCTAGAGTTCTAATAGGAACCAATAGAGCAGATTACTCCTCCCCCAAAACATATTTATGATCTGCTTAAATAATATAGGTCAATTAGGCCCCTTATACCTTTAAGAAACAGTCCGCTGGTAGTGCTTTCAGTCAGAACCAAACTCAGTGAGTCTTGCTGCACAGGGATGGAACCTCCTAATGATCTGAAATGTACTTCAGTGTTTGCCATTTTCAAATCTAAATGAAAACTTTCCTTTGAACTGTCTTTGTGATTGAAAGGTACTGCACAAGTTAAATTTATCAAAGCAACACAGCACTGTGCTTCTGTACATTATTTTTCTCCCTCCATCTAGTCTAGTTTAGGTGTTGGCGTGGTCCTTTAGTCGGTGCAGAGCAGCTGTCCCTCTAGTGTTTCAGACCGGGCAAGCGTCTGTCGGGCCGTATGCTGGCACACTGCAGAAGACCTTCACAAGGCCCAGTGGCCAGGAGAAGCCCCAGTGCGAAGCTGCACCACAGAGCTGATTAAACTATCATCTGCACCCTGCCCAGGAGCATTAGGCCCAGCTCCAATCCCATTAGGCTGCTTCCTCATTGACACACAAACACACACACACACACACACACACACACACACACACAGACACACACAGAGAAATACTTAATACAGTTTAGCTCCTGTCATACTGTACATCATGACACCCTCCATACCCTAAATTGCCAGAAAAACAATTCCAGGGAACACAGGTGATGCAGTACGACGTATGACCAGCTTTGTCATTCCACTTAATACAAAAAACTTGTCTTTGGTCCTTGTCTTTGCACTTGTGACTTTTATGAGTTGGTCGGGGTAACTGAACAGTGGGAGTAAACATCCTACAAGTCATGCCAACGAGACAATGGCTGGTGACTGATCACTGCAGGAATTACCCAGGAACTAGGAACCTATGTACTAGGAAATGTACATAATGGGCTAAAGGAACCTGTTAGTTCCTTAATAAGTGGTTCCTGGGACAAAATGTTCCCAGGAACCACTACCAGTTCATACAGTCGGTGCAACATGTATAATTTACATCTGCAAAAATAGAATGATTAAAGGCATAGTAAGTGATTGTGATACAAAACACTTTTTGTACAATTCAGCAAATATTTCGTCACACTTTGCTAGCTCTCCGTTTTATGTGTGCTCTGAAAGAAAATCTGGTTTTACTACACAGCTCCGGTTCGGTAAATGGAACACAAAGAAAGTGGCTCGTTGCTGTTTCACACAAACCTTAGGTCAGTACTGTCTTGTCTGCTTGTTGTCATGTTTGTTATGGCTGATCCCAACTGTTTAGCTTTGTTAGCTGTGCTGCAGCAGTAACGACAGTAAGCTAACCCACAACCAAGCTAAGAGTAGTTACATTACTTGTTTTTTGTTTGTCCGTTATATGATAATATTTGCACGTAAAATGTTTGTAAAAGGTTTTATGCCCGTGAAGACCTAAATATACAAGTTTAGGACAGGGGGATTATTTGGGTTGATTCATAATATGCAATGCTTTACTAGGTAGCCTAACATTACCGGAGATGTTACCTTCATTGTTTGCTTTGCATCTGATACAAACGTGTCATCCTCTCGTCAGTCACTGTATTTTTCTAAAAACAATTTCAAATAACTCTCACTAGTTTTTTACTCTGGTGTGTTTTGGAT